>NC_137508.1:15422500-15592500 GCF_041902795.1 Electrophorus electricus | reverse complement strand
GAGGGAGAAAAAGTGACATTAATATGAAGCAGGGCCCTCGTGTCCTGTGGTGAGCTCTGGGGCATAATTGGCTTGTGTTGGGGTGTCAGCTTGCTGAAGAGGAGATAATGGGGGCTGCTGCCAGATTGGACCGTGTGGGGACGGAGACTCTGGGAGGAGGGTGCCCTGACGTTTCTTTTGCGCTTTCTCTCTCACTCTCTCTTTTCCCCCCACTTTCTCCTTTTTGTGAATGAGCCCCTCAGCCTCTCCTGACCCTCCCTCCCCTTCTCCCTCTCATTCATGGCTTTGCGAGGCTTTGTCACAAGGCGATGGGAACCCAGGAACCTGGCAGCCACCGCCTGCCCTTCTAACACCTCTCTGTTCAGAGCTCCTCTTTCTTCTTGCCATTCTCTCTCTCTCTCTCTCTCTCTCTTTGTTTTATTTGGCCCTCCATTCCTCTCACCATCCTTCACTCAGGCCTACTTTATTTTCCACTATATCTGTTTTATTTTCGTTTCACCCTCTTGCTTGCTCTTTCCTTCCATCCATCTCCCTTGTTCCCTCCCTTCCCCATCACTCTATCACATCTCTTTCCTTTCTCTGAAAAAAGCTAAACTACCCCAATTTTGGGCAGGGCTGACGAAGCAATGGGGAGGATTAAGAAATGCCGAACAAAGGAGAGAAGGGCACGTAAAGAGTAGAATTTATTTATGGAAAAGTGAAGCTCATTGGCATGAATGTGGTGGTGGGGGACCAAAAGAGAAGTGTCTTGGTGAGAGCCCATTGCCTGCACTGCAGGGTAACGTTCACATTCCCTTCAGCCTTGTGCCCCGCGGCTTTTTCCTAACCTTGGTTTTGGAGCCTTCTCCCCTTCCCTGCTCCCTCTGCTTTCTGGCGGACATTTGCATGGCTGTGTAGGGAGTGGGAGAGCTGTTCTCTTAGTCCATACTCGCACTCTGTCTTATGGCTGTCGCCTTTGCAAATTGCTGCGTGATGCATAGTGCCTGCAGTTCAGTGAGTCTGGCAACCTGTAGCTCCTGTCTCAAGAGTCTCCATTTTTTTGGGAGATTGGTGAATATTTGGAAAATACCCCTGATAAAAATAACACATATATTTCAGCCTTAAGTAATATGGAGAAATATGTGAAACACCCCAAAAAGCTTTCTGAGGTCAGATTTGTAGGTTTATTTGAGACTCCTGTTTGGGTTCCCCTCTGAGTGCAGGCTGTACTAGAACGAGACGCCAGCTGTTCTTAAGGAACCAGAAGGATGGAAGAATTTTGACCATAATTTATCAGTATGACTTAAAAAGGTTTGATTTCTCCTGACATGGACAAAAACAGTGTGTTACTAAGTTGACGGGCATATGTCCTGCTTTGTTCAGAAGAGGCTTTGGAAGAATTACCTACACAAGACTCTGTAACAGCCTTTATTAGGGGGTTCTAAAATGCCCTGTAATCATCTCTTCTTTCACGGTGTATTCTTTTTAGAATGAGCTTATGAACTGACCAGAGCCCCTCTGACCTTCTCTGCTGCAGGGAAATTGCCTTCACCAGACAGCTGCATAAGCAGTCACCCAAGCTGGCCTACTACTACCTGGGCTTTTACATCCACTCCTGTCCCAAGATGCGCTACAAGGTACGTCTCCCTTCTCATCTCCCCATGAGTCGCCTTTGAAATACTCTGACCTGCTGCTAACTTCCATAATGCGCCACCTTCATGTAATTGCTAGCCTGCTATCATTTCTCCTGTCAAACAAATGAGTTTTCTATTTAGTGTGAAACCAATCCACTGTCACCTCTTTTCCCATGTTGTCCATCTTGTTTGTGTTTTTTCGGTGGAGCCCACGCCTCTCCTATGTGGCTGTGACAAACCCATTGTAGCAGCCCATTTTGCTCCCCCTGCGTCTCGAGCACTTTCATACTCTTTGTTCTTAAAGCAAGCCCATGCACAACTCCCCAAGGAACAGCTGTTCTGCAGGCAGTGGGCGTGGGTGTGGGTGTCACTGCCCTCTTCTCCACACTCTAAGCCCTGTGCCAAAGGGGGCTGGTACAGCCAGGTGCTCCAGAGGTCAGGTGTTGATGTCTGACTCTCCTCCATGTCTGTGCACACCTTCAATGTAGCGTTGGGTTTCCTGTCCTCTCCTCCTTTATGTCTGCCGTTGTTATTGCCAAAAAAAAAGACTGTTGCTTAGCCAACATTACTTGTTAACATGTGAAATGCTCTTCCAGGGATCCCGCTAGGAAGAGCCAGGCTCTGAAGTACGGAGGATGGGTCGGAGAAGGCTCTTTCTCCAGCCTGTCCTAATCAGCTGGTGTGTCACATGTTGAGTGTGCTAGTGTGTGCAGTTTGCCAGAGCCAGTAACATCGCTGAGTGCTATACCAAAGAGATTGCGGGCACACAGAGGCACTGTGGCGCTCATCGACCACATGGCAGAGTCAGTGCTGCGGGTGGGGGTTCTAGCTGATATACTGGCAGTCAAGTTGATGAAAGGTAGCTTGTCAACATGTAATCTGCCTGGACATTGTTTACATAACAAGGAGAGGGAGAAAAAAGGAACAGCGCTCCCATTCATAAAAGAAATGAGGCTTTTAATTCATTTTTAAATACACACCATTGTTAACTGTAACAGCCGTGGAGCTGCCCACTGTGGAGTTACCAGCTTCCATGGTCTTATTACTTTGTGTGTTTCTAGCCTGTGCAGCTTCTATCTGTGGCCCTCTTCCAAAGTTACCTTGGTAATGATCACTAACTTTGATCATTGCCAAGGAAATCCTACCGGGTTATAAAAAGACTAGGTATCTGGCACTTTCTTTTGCTGATTTTTGGGGGTTTTACCTGTTTTTCCACTGCTTAAGTACACTCCAAAGTCCCCCAAAAACATGTGGTGTTGTGTTGTTAGGTGTCAGTAATAGCTAAACAAACAAAGAAACAACAGTTTTCTGATACATAAAAGGACATTAAACAGGGAGAGGTAGCTTTGTAGCTTACTAGCTATCTATCCTTAGCTATGATGGTGTTAAGTGCAGTAGCTACAGCACTGAAAAGCTCAAACACATACATGCATTTATTTACATTGCTCCTAGCGTGGCCAGCCGGTCTGACTTGGAAGTGTAACTGCCCAGTATCTGTACATTAAAAGGTGAAGTTGCAGTGGTGTCCAGTCTTTCATATTTGAACATAGTCTGCAGAGCAATGATCTGGAAAGTCCATTTTCTGTCTCATTCAAATATAGGAACTGTAGTCGTTCCAGATGGCACAAACGCCTGGGCTTGTTCATCTCTCTCCCCATCTCTCTCCCCATGTTTTCTAGCGTATATTCCCCATGTATTCCCCTTGCGCCTTCAGACCCACAAAACTGCAGAATTCATCAAAACCACGTGTAGCATGGCAGCTGTGGGCTTGCATTTCAGCCTCGAGCCTCTCCGTGGTTAGGCAGTGGAGAGTAGGGAGGTGTGCATTTACAGTCAGTAACGCTGGCCAACCCCCCCCCCCCCCCCCCCTTCAGTGTCGGCATCAAACCCATGGCCTGCAGTGGCAGTATTAGCATTTTCACACGTCTGTTTCAGCTTGGCCAGTATGTAGTGAGAATGGGGAACAGCAGTTCAAGTTGGGCCTGGGTTTGTCAGAGCGTTGGGGGAACAGAAGATCATGTTGGGCCCCAGGTTTGTCAGAGCGCTGGGTGAACAGGGGACAGAGGAGGATCTTCGTCCCAGATTTGTCAGAGCGTTAGGGGAAAGGGGGACATGCTGAACCGGTAGTTATCCTCTTTAAAGGAGGGGCTGCAGAGAAGGGCTAGCGAGGACGTCTGGAGGGACCTGCTTAAGTACAAAAACAGGTGCAGCTGGCCATACAGAGGGCAGGTTGGCGACTGGTGCTGGGCGTGGGGGGATATCTGCCGGGCCACTGAACAGCTGATTCATGTACATTGGTGGGAGATGGCAAGAGACAAGGAGAATGTAAATAAAAGTGATGGACAGAGAGAGAATGAGAGAGAGAGACAGAACGAGAGAGAGAGAACAAGAACAGACACAACTGGAGAAACCATTAACGGTTGAAGAAGAGGTCAGGCTAGAGACTGCTACTGCTGTTCATAGTGTCACCTGAGAGTCTCTCTCTCTCATACACACACACACACATACCCCTTCCTCCTACACACAAACACACAGAAGATCTCCCTTCAAATCCATTCTCAGAAGATTTCTTTCTTCTGTCTGCTATGGGCACGCCATTTGCGGAAATTCACAATGCCTTCAGATTGCTGATATGTGCTTTTAAAGGGGCCGTTAGACTGCTGATCCATTTGATTGCGCCAAGAAATGGCCCATTCATCTTCTCCTTTATACCCTTTCTCCATTCTGGTCTTTCCCTTTTCATTCCCTCTTTTTTGCTTTTAGTTCATTCCTAGTTATCCCAGATCGTGCTTGATATTCACTTATCTTGTATACTCACTTCACTCTATGTAGAAGTGTGTTTGTGCGACTGTGTACTTTCTCAGTCCACCATTTCTCACAGCATCCAGTGTATCTGCATTGCATTGACTGTGAAGCCCCTGTGTGCTTTCAGCCTCCTGTTGGCAGAGGTTCTCTGCAATGCTAAGTGTGCGCATGAGAAAAAAGAGTGAGAATGAGTGCTTTCACTCTCATCCTCTCTACCTCTAGCTGCGTTTGCGCTCATATCTTTGCTTTCTGCGTTTTGCTGCACATAGCTGCAGGCTGTACGGCTGCTTGGAATTTTGAGAGTGCAGATCAATTTCCCCTGCCCCACCTCCTCCCCGTTAATCTACTGCGAGTCCAGCCCCTCTCGCCGTTCTTCTCGGCCTCCCCCCCGTAGGGCGCCCGCTTCACGCCTCTGCACGTCACGCTCAGGACTGCTGCTCGTTAACGCACGGGCACGCTGTGTTATTTTGCCTCCCATCATCACCACAGGTTGAAAGTCCCTCACGGCATGCAGGTTTCAGCTGCAGACCTCTCTGGCCCACCACCCCTGGTAAGGGCTCAGCACCCGCTGGTGCTTCATTAAAACCTCCACGGTCCTGGCTATTGATCCCTGCTGGAAGGCTCTCAGCAGGCCCAAAATCCCCTCAGCCCAGAGCCGCTTGCCTCTTTGTGGAGCGGCTGGGACACTCCACCCTCCCTTGCTAGCTCTGTTGCGAGGCAACTTCAGGCTTATCCTCTCAGCAATTGAATGCTTCAGGTTGCCCTACCCAACAAGTCCGTCTCCGTCTCTTTGCCCCCACCTTCAATTTTTCAATAATTCTAAATTACAACGCAGCTCGTCTGTGATTGCACAGCACTTTGGCTGTTTTTGACATACGTGAAACAATGAGTGTGGTTGAACTGCAGTTTGAGGAATCTGTGAACAATACAGTGTTCTTTCCAAAGGAACACTCATATTACGGCTGCGTTGTAAATCCAGGGTCCTGGAGGACAAAAGCACAACTGTCACTGTCCGCTTATTTATGGACTATGCTTCATGTGCACAACAATTTCAATTGATGGTAATTGGCTCAACCAGATTTTAAAATTTATTTATTTTTGCTTATTTATGTTCCCTTAAAACAGGCATGTTTGAGCATTTTGCATGTGCAGGTTTGTCCAGCCAAATGTCTGTCTGTTGTTTTAGTATTAATTGTAATACAAAGCTAGTGAGTCTCCTCCAAAGTTCAGTTGGGTGGCAGCTGGACTGGTTTGCGCATACACCATTACAAAGCTGTAGTTTCATTTACATCTGGTATGCCCAACTTCAATCCTCAGGCTTGGCAATCTGTCACCCTGAAAAGTTTAGTTCCAACCCAACTCTTAAAACATCTATTCACCAAGTCCCCGTGTAGAATTAATATTAGTGTCAGGTGTGTTGGAATTTAACTGCAGGGTGATGGATCTCTATCTTTGGAGATGGGCTTTCCTGGTTTACATGTCTTAAGGTGGTCCATCTGCTTGACTCTTGATAACCATTCGCTGTATCACAATGTTAAACTCCATTTTTATCTCATAAGCTCTTAAGAGTCATCTAATTCTAAGTATTCACATCCTGGTGTCCATAGTTACAGGTAAAATTGATTGGTAAGCCAGTTTGTTGTCTTGTTTCCACAATATTCATGAAACGCATGGTATCTCTTAACTTTTCAAAGCTTGCTTTTAAAAGACGATGTTTGTGTTTACGCTTTATTCCATCTTCATTCTTTTCCAGCAGTTTGAGTGCAAGACATTTCATTAACAAATTTTTTTATAACGCTTTAAAAGCATACTGTAGCCAAGGCTGTGTCCCATAGTAAACAAAAACAACCCATCTATTTGCCAAAGGCTTTAACGACTGCCCCTTCAAAGGGCACAAAGGCCCTGACTGGGCCCTCTGCAGGAGGGGTGTGCCCAGTGCCAGCCTGCTCCATTCCCCAGAATCCAGCCTGGGCAGATTGCTTTCCAGTGTGAGATGTGACTTCCTGGCCCTGACTGCTTTTGCTGTGTTCCCCGTGGGTGGAGCGAATGGCTGCCTGGTCCCCAGTTGCCCGGACCCTGTATCCAGCTCACTCAATGGCTCTAATGGAGTGGAATGAGCGCTGCTGTGGGTTCTGGTGGGAGAACGCTCCAGAATATCGGCGAGAGCCACTCTGCCTCCCTCGGCCAGATGTTCCACAATTTCCTGTTCATTCAGGGGCCCAGCTACAGGAAACAGTTGACTTGCTACCAGCCTGGGGCAACATTGTCCTGGGCATTGTTTAGAATTTGGTGGTGGTCTGGAAGTGCACCCTACCCGAAAGGCCTTTTCAACAGATATGCTGTCACTAGCACTACCATAGCTGAAATGGCACTGAGAATTAGAAACTACTTTAAGACATGTAAATGATGGACATATTTTAGCCAACAGCTTTAGTTTTTTATCTAAATATTGTCCAAAATGTCATTACATCTGCATCTCTTACAGTACACATTTAAAGTGCATATACAAAATTCTCTTCTCTGCCAGTTTAGCCTGCTTCAGCATATTCGTATAGAAGAGTACTTGAAAGAAGATCCCTCTAGTGTAACAAAAGGGCACTGCACAGGAATATTGCCTGTCCTTGAGTTAGCTTAGGCTGTGCTGCCAGGCCTGTACTAAAATATTTGTTTGATTTTTCATTATATTATTGCTGGTCTGTGAGGCAGAAGAGGTTTTTTTTTTTTTTTTTTTTTTTTTTTTTAATTATCTGTCTGTCTGTTGGTCTCTGTCTGTTAGAGACCATATTTTCATCCTATGTTCTGTGATTTCATTTATTTAAAAAACACTCAAAATAATTTTTATAGTTAATTTTTGAGATCCTGTGTTTTTGTCATTACCATGCTCTGTAACCGTGCCACACTTAGACGGTCAGTCACTGTTTGTATCGGATTGTGTGTGCTTACAATCATATTTAGCCATGATTGTAAGAACAGACTGCTGAAAATTTATCACCTTTGTCAGCCCTCTCCCTCCCCTGCACTCTGTAGCCTTCCAATGGGCCCCTCTGCCTTGCACAATATTCTCACGTTGCCCTATTCAAACCATTTATTCCTGTTTTTTTTTTGTTTTTGGTTTTTTTAATATATATTTCCACTTCTTCGTTCCTCTTCTCTGGAGGAGCCAAAACATGTTTGCATGTCTGGCTTTTTATTCTGCTTGTGTGCGTTAAAGGCGTCTTGATAGTTTTCCATAAAGTATATTTATGGTCACAATGTGAATAATTATCTTGTAGTATATAAACTGGAAAGTTGTGCTTTAGCCTATAATGTGTACTCTCTTATACACACACACACACACACACACACACACACACACACACCCTCACACGTGTACACAATTCCTATGGCTCTGTTGGATAAAGCTTCTTACTCTTGTTAATGTATCTGTGAAAGAATGTCTTGTATTTAGTGCAGGAAGCCATTAAAGTTTCCACTGAGCAGGAGAAAGAAGCAGTGGAGAAAGGGGAAGAGAAAGGCAGAAAGCGCGGAGAGACCCACTGCAGTTCGGGGCCAAAAAAAAAGAAAAGAGCAGTGTGTTACAGGGCCAAAATACCCCAAACATGAAAAGACGGTTATTTCTTTTCTCCTTTATTTACAAACATTTTATTTTTTGGAATTTGTGGATGGAACATATATTTAAAATGCATCTTCATACCATTGGGTAGTTAGTTTTAATTTGAGTTCTCTTTTTTCATGAACTGCTTTATTTCTCACAGGCAAAGTTTTGTCCAAACCTAGAAGAGGACAGCCCCTCCTAATCTCTACACATCTCTTTATAGCAGACTTCTTCTTGTCCTGTTTTTCTTACTGCTCCTTCTGTTCGTCTCCCTCTCTCAGTACACTTGTGTAAATCTTCAGGAATGCTGAGGCAGGTGGGAACAAGTGCTTCTGAACTGAAATGTCTGCCTTTCTCTCTCTCTCTCTCCCTCTCCTCCCCCATCCCCCATTGCTCTATCTCTTACTGTGCTACTGAGCAGAACTCTGTTTAACTATGTATCTATTCTCCCATGCAGGCATGCATGCCCTTACATATTTGGATATTTATCTTCTGTTTAGAGGATTGGAGTCAGAGCTTTCAGCAGGCTCCAGTGTGGATTCAGGGAGTAATCCCGTTCCCTCTGCTCTTGGCTTGAGGGTGTAATACTGCTCCCTCTGCAGTGTGGTTGTAGGGAATAATCCAGCTCCCTCTGCAGTGTGGCTTTTGGGTTAATCCTGTTCCCTCTCCTGTGAGCTTCGGTGTCCATAGTTCATAACAAACAAAAGAAAGGCTGCTGTTTACCTATATTCATCATTAGCGGTGTTAGTATTTTTGGATCAGAACCTTGCCAACCCTCAGGCTTTCGTGGCTTGCAGAGACATGGCATCAGCCCTATGGACCTGAAGGCTTTAAATTTCCTTAAATATCTCCCTGGTGGGGGGCACCAACAGGGGTCAGAGTTTGAAGGTGAGGCCATACAAGTGAGTCTGCCTCCAAAGAACAGAAGTAGAAGGGGGATGTGGGGCTAGCGAAGGTCGTGAGGAGGGGAGTGGTGTTTGAAAGTAAGAGTTTCGATGTCAGCGTGAACGTTGCCAGAACGGTGTGGCAGGCAGCCCTGTGTGTTTGGGTTGTCATTAACTGGGACTGGGTTTATTTTCAGAGCCATGTGTTTAGGCTCCGTGTGGAGGGGGTTCAGAGGTGTCTCTCCGCTCTGATAGGGAAGATATGGAAGAGCAAAGTTCCCAACAGCAGGCTTTAACAGACTCCCAGTACACTGGCGTATGGCCTCAAAATTAACTTTTGTGCGGGTTTATTAATGTTGTTTCAGACTTTTTGCCGCACCATTTTTCCCGTGTGTTCCCTGGAAAGCATGAGGGCTACACGTCACATCCCATTAGTGGATGTGTTTCAGTTCAGAAAACGCAGTGTTACTGTTTTCTGTAATAGCACCATTTTTGGCCAGGCCCCATTTTGTGAGTAGAGTGCTCTGAAGTAGTGTGTGCCACTATGCAGGGAGAGGCAGGCGTTAGACCCTCTCTCTGGCCTTACTGAGCTGATGCTGCACACCAATAATGGGGTAGAGAGATGCAGACAGGCCTCGAGAGCCTGTACCCATAAAACACTGCCCTGCTGAAACGTGACCTTGTAAAAATATTTTCCCATCATTAAGCTGTCATCCATAGAGTCACTGACACATAGCTGGGCCCAACATGTGTGTGTATATATGTGTGTGTACCAGGGGAGTCTTGGGCTTGATTGCCAGCCAAGGTGGTATATTTATTTGAAGTTTGTCCTTAGATACTATGTCATGTATGGTGAAATCTCTTGGACTGTGATTAGTATAAATTTCTCAATTTTTGAACACAACTATAGACACACTCAGGAGTTGTTATGCATCTCATTCATGTCAAGCAGGACTCCAGAGTGGTACCAATGTGTTTGTGTGTTTTTTGTTTTTTTTTTTTGTGAGAGAGGGAGAAAGTGTGTGTGTGTGTGTGTGTGTGTGTGTGTGTGTGTGTGTGTGTGTGTGTGTGTGTGTGTGTGTGTGTGTGTGTGTGTGTGTGTGTGTGTGTGTGTGTACTTTTACAAGTCAGTGTGTGGTAGGCTTCATCCATTTACAACCTCTCCATCCACTGTGTGTGTGTGTGTGTGTGTGTGTGAGAGAGAGAGAGAGAGAGCGCGCATTTGTGCATGAAGTTTTCTACGTATCGCTCAACATTGTCCTCATGTCAGCCTTGCAGGGAGGTCTCTGCTGTTTGTATTGGTTCATGTGAATGCTAGTGAATGTGGAAATATTTGTGAGCTGGCTAGGGTCTGACAGCAGCTGATAGTGTAGTGGTCAGGGTTGGAACAAGAGGCAAACCTGGCCTCTATCACCAAATCAGGGACTGACCCTCAGGTCTCTATGGGCACGTCTAGGTCCTTCTCCCAGGGCTAGGTCAACACCCCTAAAGTTCACCCCAGACCTGACATTCTTTTACTTTGGAACAGTTTACAGCAGGATTTGAAGAGGCAACCTGAACCAAGATCAGCACTCAGCCCTTCCTGACCAGTTATGCATGTCAGCCAGGTGTATTTATTTCAGTTCAAACAAAGGGTGCAACATGGCAACAGTGTTTGTCCCCTTTGTCTGTGGGTTACTGCTCGGGTGTGAGGACTCATGGGCAAGTGAGCACATGCGTCTGTCCCTTTGTGCAGAAGCGTATCCTTATTTTTCAAGTGTGTGCTCATGGGTTGTGCTGAAAGCCTTGGCCTTTATGTCAGGAGAGATAGGCCAGCTATTGTTTGGGCCATATAGAGGAGGGGAACTAGGCACAGCATGGTAAATGTTTAGACAGGTTGCTATTCTATGCTATGACCTCAGTGCAAGCCAGCTTTACTGATTGACATTTCGCTGAGCATGTGTTGTGCATTCCTTAAAGGTGTAGGATTGACTTCATTGTCTAGGTGTATTTTCTTTGTCTTGTTCTTCTTTCTTGTTGTTCAAAATAGAACAGTGTTTGATGGATGACTGGGTGGAAGTGATTTTTCTAGTCTCACACACCTAGTATTCTTTACTTGCATCCATTTAGTTCACTGGGCACACGGTTATCTGCAGTGGCTTATACAATGTGCCTGCCTGCCCCCCCCCCCCCCCCCCCCCCCCCAACTTCGTCTGTCTGCTTTTTATGGATGTGGTTGAAAAGTGAAAGGGAGAGACGCAGAGGAAATGGGCCCCAGATGTGCATGATATTGTAGGGAACAGGGAAGAACCAGCCCCTTGCCCCATGGACACCCCCTCACCCCAGCCTCCCATTTGTAATAGGAAGGTAGGTGTTAGACCAGAGAAGGAACCCCTATGTTGGGACCTTGGTTTCAGTTTGGAATCACACATCATTAGGGTAATACCAAAAAAAACACAACATAATACAACAGCCAGCTGCAACAAGCTGCTAAATCACAGGCAGCTGCAACAAGCTGCTAAAAGGTAAAATTGATTTTAAAGCCAGTCTCTGCTTTCTTTTGTCAAAACACAAGTTCTCATTGCATTGCAATTGCACTGAGATGTAAATCTGCTCAGTTTTGAAAAAAGATCAGTCTGAGTAAAGCAGTCATGTAGCTCTGTTGGTTTGCCTGAACATGTATTGCCCAAAGCTTCAACAGCATGTGCAATAGGTGAAACGAAAAGAGTGGACCTACACATCAAAGCTTAGTGAATGTAACATTGTGATTGTAACCCTGAAATCAGTTTTGCAATACAAAGTTGTAAGGGAATTCTCAAAATTGAATTCTGATCAGAGATCAACTCTTGGGAACCTTTCAGCCCAGTTCAGTCTCTTGGGGCCAATGCAAGGTTTTATCTTTCACTAGGATTCTTAGCCAGCAGTGCTTTTAGAAGACTTATGTTGCTGATTAATTGTTTTTAAAAAAACAAAATCTCAGGTATAAGTCTGAGGGCAGGCCCTGTCTGCGGGAGGATGGGTATGGGAGAGAAATTAGGTGACAAGTTTGAGTACGATTTAGCTGTTGGTTTATTAAATCTCACTTCAGGTCCGAATGACAACAGGTTTTTTATTTTGTCTTGTCGGAGCACATGAGAGGAATGAGGTGGCATTTTTAAGGTTGTGTGCGCCTTAGCTGTCAGCTGACTTGAAGTTTTACTCTTGCTCAGTGAGAAAAGAACAGTGTTTGTTTTTTAGTCTTTCCTTTTCCTCATCTCTCAGGTATGCTTTCTCAGATTAACAGTGCCCTGCTTAATGATTCATAGACCATATCATTACGATAAATAAGTCAAAGCTTCACCCAGCTTGGATTTTCAAATGTTCATCCCCTGAAACAATGGTACCATCACTGATGCCCAGGCTGATAAGAGCTCACGTACACACCACCTGCCTCCTGCCCACGCCACACTGAATTCCATCCTCGCATTGACCTCTGTTCAGCCATCCTGCCTGTTCGCGCGCGTGTGTGTGTGTGTGTGTGTGTGTGTGTGTGTGCGCACGCACGTGTGCACGTACAGCAGGTGAAATAAGTATTGAACACGTCACCAATTTTCTAAGTAAATATATTTCTAAAGGTGTTATTGACATGAAATTCTCACCAGATGTTGGTAACAACCCATCCGATCTACATATGCAAAGAAATAAAACCATAAATGGCTATAAATTGTGAGAAATGAGACAGGGAAAAAGTATTGAACACATGAAGAAAGAGAGGTGCAAAAATCCATGGAAAGTCATGACACCAGCTGAAATCCATCAGTAATTGCAAAGCAATCTTGCCACTTAGTGCAAATTAATATCAGCTTGGTCAACTGATGGCCTATAAAAAGGTGTCACATTACTCAGGTGCCACACAAGAAACATCTCATGATGGGTAAAATCTGTGAGCTCACAAAAGACCGCCGCAACCTTATTGTTGTAAAACATACTGATGGCATGGGTTACAGAAGAGTTTCTAAACTGCTCAAGGTTCCAGTGAGCACTGTTAGGGCCATAATCCGGAAGTGGAAAGAACATAATTTCATCATAAACCAGCCACAACCAGGTGCTCCCTGTAAGATTTCAGACAGAGGAGTTGTCCAAGAGCCAAGGACCACCTGTGGAGAGCTACAGAAAGACCTGGAATCAGCAGGTACAATTGTTTCAAAGAAAACAATGAGTAATGCACTCAACCTCCATAGCCTGTATGCATGCTCACCACGCAAGACTCCATTGCTGAAGAAAAAGCATGTTGAAGTGCATTTAAAGTTTGCTCAACAACATTTAGACAAGCCTGTGAAATACTGGGAGAATATAGTCTGGTCAGATGAGACCAAAATTGAACTCTTTTGGATACCATAAATAGACACCATGTTTGGAAGTCAAAAGGCACTGCATATCATCCCAAAAACACCATAACAACAGTGAAGTTTGGAGGTGGGAACATCATGGTGTGGGGATGTTTTTCAGCACTGGCACGCTTCATATAATTGAAAGAAGGATGAATGGACAAATGTACTGAGACATTGATAAAAATCTGCTGCCATCTACCAGGATGATAAAGATGAAATGAGGGTGGACATTTCAGCAAGACAGTGATCCTAAACACACAGCCAAGGAAACTCTCAGAGAAAGAAAATAAAGCTGAATCCAATTGAAAGTCTATGGAAGGAACTAAAGCTCAGAGTTCATAGAAGGAGCCCACTGAACCTTCAGGATTTTAAGAGTGTTTGTGTGGAAGAATGGGCGAAAATCACACCTTTTAAAATTGTAGTAATAGAACGTTTCATACAAAGGTTCTATATCATATATATGTGATATAGGGTCCATCCCCTTTGATTTTTCTGTCTGAATGGCCCTTTCTGTGAAACAAGTCAGTCCCTGCATATTAGAGGTGCTACACAAACAAAAGTCATTTTTGCTTTTCTTTGTCCGACGTAGGCCTTGCTATGGGGATGTTAATGAGCCTTGAAAGGGGTGGTCTGTCTGTCATCGTTGCCGTCATCGTTGTGAGAGTGAGGCTTGAAAGCCAGTTGGTGCCGTGTGGGTCATACTGTTCTGTTTATGCAATATAGGGAAATGAGAGTTTTTGACAGAAAAGCTCAAAAGATCTTTGGTTTGCATTTTGCTCATTTTAATTATTTAACTGATGTTATTACGCTTACATAACTTGCTGGTTAATGAGCTCTATTTTTTCAACCCCTAATCACAAGACTTCAGCACAAGACAAAAGTATCTGTGGATTTGTTGGTGAAATAATAATGCTCTGAGTCTTTTTTTTTTTTTTTTAAATAGCAATCTCCTGGCCTTTTGCCTGTGTTATCACATACTCCCTTCCCTGACGGACCTTTGCCGAGCTAGTGGAACCCATTAATTTATGGGCGCCAGAAGAAAAAGTCGTCTCCACGTGGTCCTTTTTTTTTTTTTTTTAAGGCTTCTTTCCATTTTCACTGTCCTTCAATACATCATGCTATCAGCAGACATGCATCTGACAGCGCAATAAATGGAATGGTGGATAATTAGGACCGATCTGGCGGGCCAAAAAGCATTGGCTTCCCCAGAGAAACCCCAGAAGTGGCTGTGAAGGCGTGAACTTCGTTGTGAACTCCGGTGAGCAAGGCCAGCAGTGTCTGTGAGACTGAGCAGAAGGACACCCATGTGGCCCCCGAGCGTGTGGCCAGAGAGAGGATCCATGAAAGGAAGTGGAACATACAGGGAGATAACAAGCAGCCACACTTCATCTCTCTACCTCTCATCCCTGCTTTTCCAAACACCTTCCACATCTTCCCTGTCTCCACGACGGCTCCTCTTGTCCACCTATTGGATATCCATGCCATCAAATAGTCAATCTGGCATTTGATTAGATATTTCTGGAAGGAGCCTTGACACTAGAAGCATTGCTTTCATAGCTGTAAGATGGGTTGGGGGCTTCACTCTCCAGCATCTCCAGGCCTGTCGGAACAGGACGCTGCTCCCTCCTGTCATCACTAAGAGAGTCGCGAGCGTGTCTGTTGCCTATTTAGCAGCATCAGCTTTCCTCCTCTGTCCTCTCACTCATCCATGATCTAGGCTGTTACCTGCACACAAGTTGACAGAGGTCTGGAAAGTGGCATTTAGTGCCTTTACCGTTCCTGAACAAGTGAAGTAAAGATGCGGCATGAGAACCTTACCATCAATGCTCACAAATTTTTGGAATATTTAGAAAAAGATGTCACCCCCCACACCCTTATTTTCCTACCAACACCCAATACCCCCTTCCCTGCCATGCCAAAAAAACGGTACATTTTCCAGTGCAGCCAAACGACAGACAAATCCTGTCCCTAAGATTTGAACTGTCTTGGTTACTCATTCACCAAAGAAGCTATGAGAATGTTTCTTAGGATTTTGGTTCTGTCCACTTATGTATAAAAGAAAGTCACTGTAATCAGATGAGATTAGACACTGTCAATGCTCAAACTGTTTATCAGTTGTTGATTTTGTTTAAATTGCAGGTTTAAACAAATTGCAGATTATGAACATTCTGTTCATAGTTTTGGCCTGTACACAGTAGCAAAGACAGTTGAAAATATCGTAATTGTCAAAAGCTGATGTTTTGTCCGCATTTCCTCACACAATGTGCAGACACATGCTGACGCACACTGGCAAAACATGCATGTCCATCTACAGCCAACATTGCTTTGTCCAGACCTAGAAACCTCGGTGGTTGCCATCATGCTGTCCTTAATAAGGCTCTTTTTCCCCCTACAAGCATGGTCCTTCCTCCCACAGCTGACAGAGTGGCATTGGTAAAGACTTGGTGTGGAATCCTCACTGTTACTGCTCAAAATAAAATGGTTGGAATATTTAGAAAAAAGGGTCACGTCATCCCAATTCTCATACCACACCCCCACCCTCAGGCAAAAAAACAGCAGTTTCCACCGTGGCCTAAATACAGATAAGTCCTGTCCATAATAGTGAAACTGTCCACAGCCTTCTTATTTGACCAAACACTCGGCTAAGTCCACCCCAGGTCACAGGGCGAGGGAGCAGGCGCATAGAAGCTCTTTCGGACCACTGAGGCCTGTTGGCACGTTTGAAGAAAGGCAGACATCTGCTTGGAGGCGTTGCCTTGTTTAAATCGCATGCGGTCTGGGCTGCGTTATACATGTGAGAGTAAGAGAGTTTATTTGCCTCTGTGTGATTGCCCACAGGCCATCTTGCAATCCTTGCTGTCTGCTAGAGTGTGTTCCCAGTGCCCTTGGCCATTGGGCTCTCCATACATCTTTCTCAGGGTGCCTATACCTATTTATTTTGTTTCCAGTGCAACCCAAACAAAATGTCCAATAAGGCATTAATTAATGGGAGTGGTGAGACTGCAGGTTCTTTTGAGGTTTAGTACGATTCTTGTCCAAAAAGGATGACAACAAATGTCTTAGTGTATTTCATAAACACATTAAGAGGCTGTTGTGGGTGCAGTAAAAGCTCTAGATATACTTAGCAATTAATTCTATGATGGACCAATAAACTTTCCCTCTTTTTTATTAATTATTAGAAAACTTCTATAAATTCTGCTAACCTGTGCTGTAAAGCTACCTTTTGTGGATGCTGTAAATTGTATAACTACTTGTACAAATGCACAGTGTGACTGATAATGATATGGTAGGAGAACTGTGGGTCATCAGTTTGTTTTAATGCTCAGTGACTCATGATTTGACTGTCATGTCTTTCCTAGGGTCAGTACCGGCCTTCGGATCTTCTGTGCCCAGAGACCTACACGTGGGTACCCATTGAGAGGTGCATCCCCTGGCTCGACACCTCTCCTTATGCCCGACTTGCCGAAGATAACCAAGCAGGTACCGCTCCTGGTGGCTGTTCACAACATTCTTATCCACTGACTGCATCAGGTAATGGGGTAGGAGTCCAATATGAAAAGACACACATGTGCATCTATTAAATTTGAATGAGCATGCACACAACCATTCCAAAGGACCGTCTGTTTTATGGTCTGTGAAAGACTCTGTGAAACATTTGTGTTATTGTGCAACCATTGTGAGAGCTTGTCAGTTCAGTAGTACTATGTCACATTAGAAGAGCTCACAAAGCTATTTGTGTTTGCTATATTTGTCCTTTTACTGGTCAAGCACCTTGAGATAGAACTGAAACTGTGCTATAATTTCCCATGGTGGCAATAACACTTCGCACACAATTTGTGTCAGCTTAATAACAGTAGCCAGTCTGTGAATATAGTCGTTGCGTGTCACTACTTTGGCTCTAGGTCTTGTGAGACGCCTATTGCATTTACATGCTCTGTTTGCAAAGCGAGATGTAGATAGCGCCCGGTCATGTTGAAAAGATGTGGATTGGAGCCAAAAGGACCCAGGACCCAGTGCTAGCAGTTCAGCCAGGTCAGTGCTGTGGTCATTCCCAGACACTGAGGGGATAATAGCCATGATGGTGATATTAGAAATAATATTACAGCCGACTAGGAGACGCCAGTGAGAGGGAGAGCCTGATAACTCAGGGAACATTGACACTTTCTTTTTTCTTCTTTAGTGTTTCTTTTCTGTGCTTCTGCATTTAATTTTCTTTTCCCCCCCACTTGCTTTGTCGCCTTGGCTGTTGGGTTAGTCACCTTGCCTTGCTCTCATAGCGCTAATATTCTCATATTTCTACTACTCGCATGCATTTGTTAAAATGGCCTTTGTGCAGTCAAAGTAGCTTTTCCAGGGAACTCTAAGGCGTGAAAGTGGTGTTGCAGTTATGGTTTGTATTAAAAAAAAAAACCCAAAATGCTCATTACCTGTAAAAATCAGATTATACTTAGGTGCTGCGACGAGTAAAAAGAACGCTCATTCACATCTAGACCCACTAAACACTTTAAATGCATAGGCCTGCAAATATATTCAGAATATGTCATCCCGGTTAGTAAGGCTGTTGCATAACTGGAGATTCACAAGTCCTATATGCTTATATCTGCACCATAAACTCTGACCACTGTGTCCAGCCAAAATTCAAGGGGTGTGTACAAGTCTCGGAGAACGTCTAAATGCAAAGTCCTTTGTTTTCCACCTTTTAAGAGCAGTCTGAAGAGCTGGAGAGAGCACTTAACTAGTCAACAGTGAGGTCATACTTGGAGTCAGTGCCATGCTTAGAGGTGAAGTCAGGAGTGGAATGGAATAATTGACCCTGCTGAGTCATCCCTGGACTGTTCCCAGTGCTCTTCTTCTCTCTCACTTCTTTCTTATTCTTCCTTTTTATTGTAGTTTTTTTTCTTCATTTTATTCTTTTTGTTTCTCATTTTTCTTCTCCTCCTTTCTCCTTTTTCTTCCTCTCTTCTTTTTCCATCGCTTGCTCACTGGTTGTGTACATGTTTGTGTGCTGTGAAAGTGTTTTGCCCTCTGTCTGAATTTCTACATTTGTGCAGATTTCAAACACTGACATTACAAATGACTTTACACCTTAAACCAAGACATTAGGATGCTTAAAATGGACCCCAAGAGAACAAAAACAACAGTGTGAAACATTTTATGTATTTACTAAGAGAGGATATTCAACACCTAATCTGTCTGTGGGGGGGAATTATTGCCTCCTTCCTTTCAATGGCTGGTTATGCCCCCCCTTACAGCAATAACTGCAACCAAGTGCTTTCTGTAGTTATTAATTAGTGCCTTACATTGCCATGGAGAAATGTTGACCCACTTCTCCTTGCAGAACTGAAGGAGCATGAATTTAATGATCTGCTACAGTTTTTTTAAATACAGTTTAGGTCTGGGCTTTGATTAGGCTATTCTAAAGGTATAAATATCTCGTTTTGGATTTTTGTCCTATTGTATGACCAAGCTGGGCTTCACCTTCAGCTCACAGACAGATGACCTGGCTTTCTCTTGAATTATCAGTAGAATTAATAATAAAATAATAATAAATCTAAATTTATACAAAAATAGAATATATATATATATATATATATATATATATATATATATATATATATATATATATATATATATATATATATATATATATATATATATATATATATCCCCCTTTTATATCAAGGCATATACTATACTCTATACACAATATAGACTACTGTATAGGTTTGATTATGTAGCAATGTATACATCTCTGTTGAACATAACAGCACTACAAGAGTGCTGACATAGTTAACAACAAAACACTAATGTTTTTAGGCCTCTGTGGTTTCAGCATGTTATTGCTGTACAGGGAAAGGCACTGGTCTTACTCCATGTTTGTCTTGCCCAGCTCAGTGGTGACTGACAGCCAGGACTGGGCCTTCACCGCTCACCATGTTTGTAAATCCTTCTCATGGTGCCTCCAGTCCTACTCGGCCTGTTACTCTTGGCCGAGCCTGGGCAGCTATTTTGGGCCACACAGCTCAGTTTAACACCAGCATAGATCGTGCCTCACTCTCCAGGGCCAGGCGAGCACTTTGGGGTCCACCAGACCCCAAACTGGCAACTGTCGGATCTGATAGAAAAGTGGAGGCCACTTCTGCCAACGTCCAAATTAGCTGGGGGCGGAGAGTTTGGAGACCACAGAGGGTAATTATTAAAGGCTGCAAAATTGTCTGAAGGTTCACCTTTCTGTTATGGTTAGTCAAACCCCAGCGTAATAAACCGACATACATGCAAAACTCCAAAGCATACAAAATCCCCACCAGAGCTGAACTCAGAAAGTGGGTCTGGCAGCTGGTCCCAGCAGCACGATGGCCAGTTTTTTTCAGTAACGCTGACTTGTCTGAACAGTTGCCCAGGGTTGGCCCAGCCCTTAGCAGGACCTTTGCCATACTTTAAACAGCCATCGCCTTCTGCTCTTCTCTTTTGGTTATTTTATTTTTTTTCTTTTAGTACCTGTAGTACGAGGTTGCAAAGTGTGTGTAGAAAGGTTGCACAAACCAATATTGCTGTGAGCTCACACCAGCACAAGGAAATTGCAAGAGCAACCATCTATTTCTCCACCTATTTCATAAATATATTTCTATTAGACCTTATGTGCTTAAATAACCTCCCTGCCATTTAGATGCATTTACCCCCCTCCCCTTACGCTAACCCCCATTAAGTGCAGTATTACATTCTGGCATTTAAAGAAAATAATATTTTCTGATGAGCAAAACAAATAAATTTAATTAATTCCAAAATTACATAGTTATCCACAATATTTTATGTATTTAAAGATATGAGTTGAATATCCGTTTGTGAATGGAAGAGTCAATAATCATTTTGACATAGCTGGTATAGCAAAAAAAAATGTCAAAATTTGTTTATACAGTGCTTTTTACAACAGAAGTTGTCACAAAGCAGCTTTACAAATGTCCAAGTCCAAGCCCCCAGTGAGCAAGCCAAGGGCGACAGTGGCAAGGAAAAACTCCCTAGAGCATGAGGAAGAAGCCTTGAGAGGAACCAAGACTCAAAGAGGAGGCCCATTGCCCTCTGGCCGACAATGGACCCCACAATAGTAACAGTTTAAAGAGGAAAAATGTATTTAAAAAATGAAATAACAGTTAATGTTTAGTCCGAATTTCCTAGTCTTTCCTAGTCTTGTTCTGAGGTGTACATGTGTCCGAGACCCAATCCGCCAGAGAGCGTCCATTAAGGGCAACGGGGAGGTAGTTGGCTGGGGTGGAGGTGTGTTGGGCTACAGCAGGGGACAGGGGGTGGTGGGAATAGCCAAGGCAGCTGGGATGGGATGATGCTCAGTAACGTCAAGACATCAGTGGCAGGTGTACCTTGGCAGAAAGAGAGACTAGAGTAGATATGTCTGGGTAAAAGGCTGTGTAAATTAGAGAACAATAATGTGCAGTAATGGACTATGGTAGATCTTGCTATGGCAGCACAGCTAAAAGGAAAGAGCCAGAACAAAACACAGGCACGAGGGCACCCTGGAACCTCAGCACTCTGCCGCTCTCAGTCAGCAAACTTGAGTGACAAAAGAGAGGTGAAGTGTCATAACATCCTAGTTTACCATAACTCTCAATGCCCATGGACCCCCAGATCTACCTAAGATGGGAAGTAGTTAATAAAATGCCTGACTGTTCAGATTGTAGCCTGTTGTAGCCTTAAATATTGAGACTGTCTGTCTGAATCTCGAACATTTACAGGAAGTTTATTCCATAGAGTGGGAGATTTATAGAAAAAGGCTCTGCCCCCTGTGGTAGATTTCCTTATTCTTGGTACTAGTAAAGAGCCTGCACCTTTTGATTTAAGCAAACGTGGTGGATCGTAATGCACCAAGAGTTCTCTAAGGTGCTGTGGGGCAAGACCATTCAGTGCTTTGTAGGTAATTAAAAGTATTTTATAAATAATACGAAATGTTACTGGGAGCCAATGTAAAGTAGCTAAGATAGAAGTGATGTGATGTGATATGATCAAATTTTCTAGCTCTAGTAAACACTGGCTGCTGCATTTTAAACTAGCTGGAGCTTGTTTAGGCACTTAGTAATACAGCCTGATAGTAGGGCATTATAGCAGTCCAATAATAAATAAGAAGTAATAAATGCATGCACTAGCTTTTTTGCATCATGTGAGGAGAGAATGTTCCTAATCTTAGAAATGTTCCTAAGGTGGAGAAAGGTGGTCCTAGAAATATTCTTGAGCTTCGAACAAAAGACTGGTGTTCATCATAATTCCAAGATCTTTAACCGTTAGGGGAGATGTGATTGTGTTACCACTGAGGTTCATTGAGTAATTAGAGAGTGAGGACCCTGCTGTCTCTGGGCCTAACAGAAGCACCTCTGCTTTGTCACTATTAAGTGAGAGAAAGTTCCTCAACATCCAGTGTCTGACGTCCTTTATTCATTCGTCAATAATACTAAGATGAAACACGTCCTCTGGTTTTGCTGAGACATATAGCTGAGTATCATCAGCATAGTTTCTAGTGCTAACACAGTGTTTACATATAATGTCACCAAGAGGTAGCATATATAAAGAAAAAAGCAAAGGCCATAGAACAGATCCTTGTGGGACACCATAGCTAACCTTGTTGTATGCTGAGAAGTCTCCATTTAGGTCAACAAACTGGTAGCAACTGGCTAGGTAAGATTTAAACCAGGAAAGGGCTGTTCCCCTAATCCCAAAAACATTTTCGAGTCTATCTCGTAAAATGCTGTGATCTATAGTAATAAATGCTGCACTCAGAAGCCAACAACGGGTCATTAACTACTTTAATTAATGCTGTTTCCATACTGTGATTTAGGCCTAAACCCTGACTGAAAGACTTCATGTATCTGGTTCCGATTCAGATATGATCTTAGCTGCTGAGCTACAGCTTTTTCTAGGATCTTCAAAATAAATGGAAGGTTTGAGATCAGCCTATAGTTTGACAGCTGACATAGATTTTTTTTTTTTTGATAAGTGGTCTGATTACTGCTAATTTGAATGATTTAGTAATGTAGTAATGTAAAGGTTCAAGGAGGTCTTTATTAAATGTAGTAAAGGTTCAGTTACTTCAGGTAGGATTTCCTTAAGAAAGTGTGTGGGCAGTGAATCTAATAAGCAAGTGGAGGATTTTGAGCGTGAGATCAGAGATGTAAGTTCTGGTTCTTGGATAGGTTTAAAGGATTCTAGAGTTGTTTTTGGCTTGATTGTTCTGATCCCCAAGCAGCTGCCCGATGTCATGTTAATATTCTCTTAAAGTTATCTCTAATGTACTTAATTTTCTCATTGAAGAAATGCTAAGTGATTGTTAATCACAAAAAATGTAGACAGTACACTGGCTATATGAATGGCAACCATACTTTGATATACACCCATGAAAAACTGAAATGGTTTCTGAAAACAGTCGATTTCTCAGAACACAGTCCAGTGTACAAAAGGTGATTCACTAACAATATTTTTCCCCTAGCAGTCAATTTACTCTGATGGCAAGTGCCTAAATCCAAAAATGTCTGATTCGACGTCCCTGTTAGTAAACATGACGAGAAATCACTCCATCACAATTCAACCTGACTTAATTGATTTAATCTGAAATACCTACCTTGCCAGCTAACATTCCATAAAATAGTAGCGGCATGAATACATGACCACCCGAGACCTGTGATGCACGTGCACCCTGCTATGTGAACCTCTCCCATCTCTGTAGTGACAATCCAAGCATGATGATACGGACTGTTCGGACTCTGGCTAGGCTTGATGTCTGCTTTTAAGTAATCATTCGTCTACCATCTTCACCACAACTCCCTTGACTTGTAAATATTAGATCCTGGGAGCTTTTTCATAGCTTCTCTGTGTCCTGCTAATGATTCAAGACCAAAAAAAAGCTCACTTTTTTGTCCACTCCTTCATATTATCCTCCCACCCTTCTACAGTAGAAGGTTGAGGTAATATAAAATCATCTCGCTTTAATATTTTTTTGGTATGTTCCCACATTTTTGTTGTTAGTGAACCTAGTATTTACCTACTGAATCTGTTCATGGGTTGCCGGAAGGCAAGATGAACTATAGGAATGTTCCGGAAATGGATTAAAAAGTTTTTTAGAATTTTTAGAAATGGAGTCTCTTAAGGAATTGTTCATCCCCGTTACCTCTATACGTTTTCTATGGTTGCCTTTATGCATCTGCAGAAGGCCTAAATGCCAAATAAGGGTGCGTCAGGAATAGTAGGTGCTGCTGAAAGTCTGCCCTCAGAGTTGGGCGGGTGCGCATATGTGTGTGTTCATGAAGTGTGCGTGTCTGCCGAGAATGTGTGGGTTTGTATCTGTGCACGCATGTGTGTCAGGCTATATATATTAAAAGCATATGTAGAGATTAAGTCAGGTGACAGAGTGCCAAGCTGTCCAATTGAGCAAGAGAAGAGGCTCTACGTAAAAGAGCTATGGCCAATTGTGCTCTGTGGTTTTAATAAACTCCTGATCAGCTTTGGCTAGCCCATGTAATATAGTTCTGGTTTTGTGAGATCAGGAAAGTAAGTTTTTGGATCACTGTATTTCTTCCTTCGTGATCTAAAAGATACTACATTTACTTCAGTAAAACAATATTTCAGGACAGTAGTGTGACTGACTGTTTAGGACAGTAGTAGACTTCTTTTACAGCTTTTTAATGTAGTTTTAGACTGTGAAGTGGATAAGTTTAAACAGCTCAGGGAATGAAGGAGAGAATCCTTGTTGAGACATAGCAAGCGCCATCTGCACATCCTCCTCCCTTTCACTGATGACACAGCCTCTCCCACTCTGTGGAGCATGGCAGGGTGTCTAAAAAAACCCTACAATTGGACTTGACCATCCTATTCAAGAGAAAGTCCCCCTTATCGTCCCTCTGACCTTGGAAGGGATAAGGGACTCTCTGCAGTGTCGGCGAACCTCTGGTGCTGCTGATCCTGAGGGTCTGCTGCCCCTCTGTGAGAGCTGGAAACAAGTAAAAGGATGGAGAGTGCAGGGGAGGGGGTGTTTATATGCTGAGCGGATGTTTGGATTGTTTGAAACTGAGCGAGACCCCAACACCCTTGACAGCTCTGCTCAGTGTTATTGGCATGCTTAATTTGGATAGCTAAAAGCCTTCTCTTGGCTCTGTTTAGCCTCAGCGTTTGACACCTCATCATTTTCTTCTCATTTTCATCTTTTCTTCATCATGACTCGTAATCTTTGATGCTCATAGCCATTCTTTTTTCCATCAAAACTATCAAGAGATGAAGGTTACCAGGACACATTTGAAGTAAATTTTGTCCATTTCAGCCTGATGCTGAGAAATTATTGAAGATGCTAAATTTCAATCAATTTTTTCTTTGATGAGACAAAGCATGTGGGGATACTTGAAACATTAGCAGATTAAGCACCTTTTTTTTCTCTCAAAGGACATTGGATCCTGTTTTAAAGGTTTTTTTTTCCCCCTGATTTTTAATTAATTAATTTATTTATTTTTTGTGAATCGGTAACTTCTGGCATTGAAGGCAGAAAAATCATAAGGTAGCTGGAGTGTCTGAAGATAATGTAGTGTGTTTAAATAAAACATTAAGTCGCAAAAATCCAGAGGAATAAATACTAATTTCTGGCAAACAGAAAAAGCAAAGGCCTGAGGTTTTTTTTTCCAGGGCTTGTTCTTTTCTTTTTTTTTCTTTTTTTTTTTTTTTTTTCCCCCCTCATACCCACTGTATGAGAATAATACAGCACAAAATGTTTAGTTATGGGAGGGGGTGGCAACCCTCTTTACTATTCAAAGAGAATGTCCATGGTGAGTGTTTCATTACCAGATGTGGATGAATTTCCTGCTTTTTTCATTTGCTGTTTGCTGCCTGGTTCTCATTTGTCATAATTCAGCTTGTGCTCTGTGATGAACTGCCAGCTTAGCTTCGTAAGCTGTCTGTGGAAAGCAAAGTAGCTAGCGTCTCAAGTGCCGCATCAGAAAGGGGGTCAGCAGGAAATGGTGAGGGGGCCCTCGTGTTTAGGAGATGGTGTCCCTTAGTGCTGCTTCTCCTCTTCTCCTCTGTCTGTAACTTGTGCATGTTTTAATATACTGTATGTATTATATTTGCTTCCTCTAGGTTAATGTAGTTTATATTTCTTTATAGATCCGAGCCACAGTCATAAAAGTTTCTCTCGTTCACAACCCCCACCATATCCCATTTTTTCCCTTTTCTTCTCTCTCTCTCTCTCTCTCTCTCTCTCTCTCTCTCTCTCTCTCTCTCTCTCTGTGCGCCTTTCATTGAGCTTTCATGAGTGAAAGTTGGATTTAACAGAGCTTGGGTGGTAATATTTAAAGAATGGGGTGAAAAATTAAACTGTGCTCTCCATATGTGCAAAAGAGTGGAGACTAATTTGCACCCCCCACCTACGTCTTTTTCAGCTGGCCTCCAGATGACTGCATGCTAGACAAAGAAAGGGATCGGTGGTGGTGGTGTCTGTCTATTAATAACAATCATAACGCTCAACTTCACTAATCTATCATCAGTGGTGTTGCAGACTTAACTGAATGACTCGCTTTTGTTTACTCTCGTTTGGCTTCCATCCTAGCTCCAAGCTTGGAGCTAGTGCCAAAAACTATTGGCCTCTTTTCGGGCATGGCCAGAGAGGTGTTTCTGAGAGATAGTGATGGGGTGCGACAATGTCAGAGCCACGTTTCTATAAATTCCATATGAGTGAAATGGCACCCCTTCTCTGGGCCAGAGCAGCTGGAGCTGGGTGCTTAATCCTGTTGGGGAGGCTGCAGTGTGCACCATTCATCAAGTGTTTTGAAGGAGTTTAGGAGCATTAGTCCTGTCATTCTCTGTTAAACCTGAAGTAAGTTTGTCTGTTCTCATAGCTCACCTGGCTTTGGTTATGATCTCTGCTTTAAGCTAACTGTTTATGGAGAACTTTGATCAGGAATATGAAGTGTAGTCGACAATAACTTATGCTCTTGAGTAAATGAGAAAGATCTGGATGCATGAGGGACAGATTAGAAGCGTGGTATCTTGCCTAAAATCTCTCTGCTGACGACGGCGTAGGCCAGGCATGCTATGGTTTCAGTCTTTCGCATGTCCATCCTAATGCATTTATTTACAGTCATTCTAATTTTTCCCTGGGACTTTTGAGAGTCCGTTTGCTCATTTTTGAACATTTAATCAACATCTGTATTTAGTGCAGCATGACTTGAAGAGGTTTCACCCTAAGCCACTCACAGATAGGCTTCTGTGTGTCTTAGTTAAAGTAGTGCTGTAGAATGCCAAAAAAACCCCAGAAAGGCCTGTGAATCTGCATATTCAGGTATCTCTGTGTTAGTCAGTCCTCTACAAAGCCCTTCTGCATGGTGTCTGAGTGGAGCTCAAGACCTACTTTCCCATGTAGTTAGTGATGTAAATATGAGCAGTAATATTACTTGGCATTTGCAACCCAGACTAACTGTATTCTCTAGGGTGTGTTTGGGGAAATCCCAGAGGCCAAAGCTGCATTTTTCAGGTTTAGTTCATGTTTTCAGAGGGCACTGTAAACTACACTAAGCATGATTGCCATTTTACAATCCTAGTTTACATATAGTTTAAAACTTAATGCAGCCAACCAGTTCTAGACCTTTTTGTTTGGGAAGGTAGCACGGAGGACTCTTCAGTGCTCCAAAGCATCATGTGTACATTCATTCTAATGCATCCCTCTGCCTGTCCATCTGCTTACCCATCTCTCTATAGGGGATGCTGTTGCACTCAGGAACCTGGGCAAGACTCTGGTGCTGCACAGGAGGGCTATCATGCCGTACACCACCTACATCCAGAAGCGCAAGGGCCCTACCGACGAGAAGGAGGTGCAGCAGTACGCCAGCCTGGTGGGCCAGACATGTGCAGAGAGGATACTGCTCTACAGGGCCTAAAGTGGCCATCTCGTCTAGCCTCTGGCAGCTTCTTGCGCTCTGTTCCTCACCCCTCTCTGTCTGCCTAGTCACCCTTCTGTCTATCTGCTAGCCGTCTCTTCCCCACAATGCTGTGCGGCATCCTCTGTCTCCATGACGATCAGTCCAGTTTACCTCCTCTGCTTTGAGTTTATTTTCGCTGTGGCCATCTATATCTATATGCTCACAGAGTATATCTATAAGCTCACAAAGCTTGTAGCCCAACAGCACAAGACTCAGTGCTGCCCTTCTGTTGGATTACCTGTCCAGTAACTGTCAGCTTTCCTGAAATTGTCTGCATTCAAAGATGTTCAATGTAATCAGTCATGCTAATACAGTCTGAAATGTCTTAACATGTAATTTGATTCATTTACTATTGAGCAGTATACTCAAAGCAGATTTTTTGTTTTCCTTTTCTTTTTCATAAAAACTTGGGTATCTGATAGGCCTCAGGTAGGGGCAATTAGATCTACTTTAGCCTCACAGTCCAACATTCATCCCCATCATAGCCTTGTACCCAGCTAGCTTGTGTTCTGGTATAGACCAACACAAGCGACGCTGAGAGTCATCCATTAGCTCCCCACGGCACGTCTGCTAACCAGAGACGGGGAATTGTGCAGCAGAGCAAAGCTTTATGAAGCATGGTGTAAGAGTAGAGTGGTGATGATGGGGGAGAGCTGTGCTCTCACCAGCTTTACAGTGGCCACGTCCTCGCTCCAAGCCCAGATCTACACTACACATGGCTGCACCACATAATAACAGTAGTCGTGACACGATGCTTGACATATTGCTGATTAGTTGTGTTTGTGCCAGGGCTATGAAGGCCTAAGGGACTGTCATGGTGAAGTGGTCTGGAAGTGACGTCACAACAGAGACCCCTTAGTGACAAGTGTTGCATTCTGACTGTATTTTTTCCCCCCATTTGACAGCACATTTTCTTTTGATATTCTGATATATTCTTTTTGTTGGAAAAAAATAAATATATAAAATTATGAACTGCGGCGGTCAATTTGTGTGTTTGTTTATCCATTTATTTTACTTTTTTGAATGGAAGAGATATGAGCGAGAAATGTAAAAAAAAAAAATTCATAGTGGGCTTGATGGAACATCTGAACTCTGCTGAGGTATTTAAGCATGGAACAGTGCTAAAGGTTAGCACACACTTGTACCCATACCAAATCCACATAAACATCCCAAGTATAGCGAGTCTGCCTTTGGATTTGATTTGTAGACTTGGCCATCAGCAGAGTGGCAGGGGGAGGAGGTCTGGATCACACTCCAATATTAGCCTTGCTAATGCTAAGCCCCGCCCAGCGTCCTGGGTCAGTGTTCCCATTGAGCCAAGCTAATGGAGGGTGAACGTTTGCTAAGGTGGCCGAATCCCCAGCCAAGCGTGCGTCTTCATCCCAGGCTGGGCACAGGGTTTCCAGAGTGGGTGGCCTTGGTGTAAACCCAAGCGGCCAAGCCAACTGCAGCTCAGACGATACTAAAGCGCGCACAATCTCTCAACCACATGGATCGCGGAGCAGGCGTTTTTGTTGACCTGGGCTAGCCTAGGCCCTGCGGACCATGTCTGCTGGGAAAAAGCTGTTCTGGTTTGAGTAGAGGTGTTTGTATGTTTTTGATTATTCTTTTCTGATATAAATTGGTTATGATTAAATTTTGTTCTCTTCCAATGTTACCTCTGTGGTTGCATTGAAGCTTCAAATGTTTTTTTCTTTTCCCAGCAAAACACTTGTCTGTTCCTGAAAAGAAAAACATGTATGAAAATGTGAAAACTCATGAAAATGCATCTTCTTGCCTTCAATCTGCTAATTACACCCCTGTAAAAAGGGGGTAGGTAGGTGTCAGTGGTCAGGATCCTATGGTTGGTTGCTGACCATCCAAGCAGATCACTGCTCCCATCATCTTGTTCATTGAACTGAACTGAATATAGTTCTTCATACTGAAACCCACAGAGGAGTGCAACCATTAATCATTATGCCTGGGTGAAGCCTTTTCCCAGCCAACCAAACTGGCCTGCTGGTTTTTCTGGTGAATGAAAGCTTGTTTTCTTTGTTCTCTTTTTCTTTCTCTCTCTTCTTGCTCACACTCTCCAATTCTCTGCCATCACTGGGTTGACCGGGCTTGGCTCACCTCTTCTCCCCTGTTGCTTCTGACGACCTGGGTTAGTCTCACTTTCTTCTAGGCTTGTCTGCTTGTGCCAGCAGTCTGGCCTGTAAAACACGAGTTTGCCACTGCACATCTCGACCCAGGCTCTAAGACAATTACTGTAATGTGCTCTAAACATGTTAATAGCAGTCAAGCAATCTGGGTACATTAATCAGTACAGACAAAAATGTTGTGGGTGTTTTCATATTATTATTATTATTATTATTATTATTATTATTATTATTATTATTCTTTTTTTAACTTGGAAACACTTTTATCAGCCTTTATGCTTTATGAAGGAAGGAGAAGAAAAGGGAAAGCCCAAAGGTAAAAACAATGGGGGGAAAAAGTGAACAGTACTGAAACAATAATTTTCTATTTTTTTAATTAATTAATTAATTAATTTTTGATGTGCAACTGTGTACAATAGGTGTTGATTTTTTTGGGGAAAAAAAAAAATTTTCTCTGCACATTCCATCAATGGCATTAGGGTACTTTTTGAGTGAAAACAGTAGTAATGGCATGGCGGTTTTCTCAGAGGTTTCTGGAAGCATCAGGAGCTCACGAATTAATTTGTGGACGCTGCATCCTGCGGAAATGGTTCCTGGAGTTCTTGGGCAGCTCGTAGCCCTGTGCTTGTGGCATGTTCAAAACCAGGGACCCTTTTAATGCCTTGTAAACCAGCCCTGTCAACAGGTAAGATGAGTGGGTGCACAAGCCAAGGGCCAAAGTAGGCAGCAATTTGTGGGCTTGTGGGCTGCTTTCTGTTCTCCCTCTTCCCACTATGCTTGGCTGAAGACCCCGCCGCCATGCTTGGCTGTGTGACGCCTCCCAAATGGGAATACTTCCACTCTCCATTCAGACAAAGGGTAACTAAGAGCAGGAACTGTCATATTAAGGAAACATCAGTACTCCAAGCACCACTTCTCTGAACAGGATGGGTCTGCCTATGCTCGGGTCTCTAGTAGAACCACCAAAAGTGTACGGCGTTCTGGCTCCACGGCTATGCTTTTTTGTTTGATAGACAAATGAACCAGCGAACTGTGCTTCTACGACTTTCGTCTACAGTGCTGTTTTACAAGTGGGCAGCTAAAACAGGGTTTACACATCTTCCGATTTGTTTCCCAGATCCAAAGTCTGAAGTGAATGGTCGTCATGTATGTAGGTATGGTTCCACACTGGGTCAGGTGGGATGGGGTGAAGAGGCAGGTGCTCAAACGGAAAGGTGTAACAAGCACAAGCCTCTATTCAGCTCTCTTTGTAAACATTAGCTCAGCTATGGCCTGTGTGATCTATCTTTCGGTGGTTATCTGACCATTCATAAAGCATTTTCCCCTCCTCTCTTTGCAGGGGGCTAAATCTAAACCCTCACAATGCCCGTCCTTGTGTGTGTGTGTGTGTGTTTGTGTTTCAGTTATGTTTGTGCTCTATATGCATGTTTGTACTGGCACCCACACAAGCCCCTAGGATAATGTGAAGTTTGTGTTTATGTGCAGTGTGTGGGCCTTTGAGGGGAACTGGACTCTCAAGGCTCTGCCTGCTGTGTATGGGAGATTGCTACAGGCTTCAGTTTAGTTTTTATTTATTTAATTAATTTTGGTTAAAACTCTGTTTTTGACTCTGCGTGTGTGTGTGTGTGAGAATTCACGTTGGCACCCAGGCAGGACCCCAGCATGCAGAGGAAGCTCCCAGGCCTAAGGACGTGCAGTGCTGCATTGTGCTCAGAGGCCCAGCGTTAAGCGTATCATCGCCTAACTGCAGCGCTATTCTCTCGGGGATTAGCCTCTGGACTAGGGTGACGGCCACTCTAACTGCGCCCTTTCACCAAGATCGGTCTGCCAGCCATGTTGTTTTGTGTTGGTGTGTGCGTGCCTATGCATTTTTCTCTCTCACTCAGCTCTTTGTTGTCATGCTTATCACTTACATGAGAACTACAGCCATACCATCATCCTCCCCCTCCTGCTGCTGTGCCTGTCATCACTTCTTCTTATGTACCTGCCATCACCCGCTGTTCTGCCCTGCAGCATGTCAGGTGCTCTCTCTCCTGTCCTCTGCCATTCGCAGAATTCAGCTCTTCAGCAGGCAAGAGCCACGGCAGCCTCTGGGTCATTTTTCCTTGGTGGCGTGGTTTTACTATGCTCTCCAGCTCAGCAGCACCCACGCTTTCCACCTCCACCCCCCACCCCCCCACCCACCGGCCCCTCCCTTTGTTCCTTCGTTCTCAAGGAAAACGTTTACGACTGGGAGAGATGGATGGGAGTTATTCTCGCTGTATAAAAGCCACGATGCACAGACTTGTCCCGGCCTGGAGCGTGTACACAGATGAAAAAGATTTGTGCTAACACACAGCAGCCCTGCCACAGCCAGTCTCGGCTAGCCACAGCAGACTTTTGAATTCTACTGCGCTTCTTATGGGAGTTTTCCTGTTTAATCAGGATTGGATTATTGCCGATCGTTCCACTAATCATCAGCAGCAAACTCTTGAACAGAAATAGATATTCTAAAGGGATTAGGATCCATTCTGCCTTTCACGTTGGTTTGAAGCAGGCAAACAAATAAGGTTAATACATTTATCTGTAGACCGTTCAAAGATATATTACCTGTTGCGTGATCAGTCACCATTTGTTGGAGAAGTGCCATTTTATTCACTGTAGTCAGTGTTTGGGTTGTGCAGAACTGGTGGTGTGCTGTAAAAAACAGAGACTGAAACCACAAGATAATGAAGCACTTCTCAGAGCATTTAGCATTTGAAAACCTTTCTGCGTGTTGGCATGGCGACCAAGACAATCGACCGTTGGTTATGAAGTAGAAATGGGGTCTCCATCTATCTCTTGCTCTTGCCCTGTCTGTGGAACATTCTTTTCTGTTCATCTGGCGAACTCCCAGAAGGCTGTTTGCCTCAAAACTCATGCATATTCACTGCCATGTTGGAGCTCTAATTGTGGGGATGTGGTGAATGGGTGGAGTGAGTAGGGGGGGAGTGTAGGGTCATCTCCAGCCACCTCTGAGGAATTTTATTTGTTTAGGTGGAGAATGGCTGACGTCTCCTACCTCGTCCCGATTTGGGTGGGTCGGCATGTCCCGCTGTGCCTCATGACTCCCTTTCCATATCCTCACTGTTTTAATCCTGCTCTTGCAACTTTTCCAACCCTTCAGTCCTGGCTGTCATGGTTGAAATTCCCCTGCAGCCTCTTCCACTGTCTTCAAAGGCTGACTGGAATTTTCCTCATCTCATTACAGTCCACCCGACGGGGGGAAAAACTGTCGTTGTCGTCCTCCTCCTCCTCAAAAAAAAAAAAAAAAGAGCTTGCCCTTAACAACTCAGGTAGAAGTGAAACCTTACACCCCCCCCCCCCCCCCCTCAGCCTCATGAAATTGAGTCTATATTTAAAAAGCCTTAAATCTCTTTAGCTCTTGTGAATACTGCTGTTGTTGTTGGGCCGTTGCTTGGCAGAGCCATGGCAGCCTGCTGAGTCTTAGGGGGAGCTGGCCTGGGAATGAACTTTTTTTTGGGGGGGGGGGGGGGGGGGTCTATATAATTAAAATTATAAAACCTCTGATATACTCTGATACAGCCTGGATATTTACAGCTTGGGCTGCACTTCTCCAGAGGGACAGATTAAGGTTTAGCCGTAAAACCAAACATTTCAGGAGGTACTTGTTTAGGATTTGGTTTGTTTACCTTAGTCTTGGTGGGGGGCGGTGTGCACTTGTGAAGAGGTCAGAATGACAGCACTCATGACGTATGTGCTAGAGCCCTGAATGTGTGTCATTATTCAGATCAGAAAAGCAGCACATAACTGCTCCTAGAAATATTTTCACTTCCAGCCATTTACTGCTCTTACTGGACTTTGCAGCTGTTCACACCTCAGTTGATGCTGTAATTTTGGCTCTGTTATTTATCTAGTAAACTGTATTTTTCCCATCCAATAGTCTGCAATGGCCTGTTTTTCCAAGAGCAGCAATTGTTCTTTGCATAAATTTGCAGCCAAATCAGTCTCCAACTTTTATACCCTACTCATCTTCCCTCTACATCTTATGAGTGTTATATTAGTATATTTGGTAAGAAGCACAGTTGCATTTTAAATACTACACTGTAATGATGCATGTGAAATGACAGTAATTGAGTTGCTTGTGTGGCTGTAGTAGGGTCCAGTGAAAGTGTTCAGTTGGATGTCAAATTCCGCCACAAAGTTCCTTTACTCCACAAATTTGTTCACTGACCCAATGACCACTTTAAAATGAAATGTGTCTTCCTTCTAAATGTGCAATGTACTAAATAATATTTAACAGCAGGGAAAAATTACCCAATGTATTTTAATAGCTATGTATAACTTTCTACCTTATGGTTTTAGTTTTGGTGTAAACCCAGAGCAAGCTTGCTGTTTCTTCCGTTGTTTTGCGCTCTCACAGAGATATTAGAAGTTCCCAATTGGTCACACATTTCAGCTATGTCAGAAATATTTCAAGCACTGCAAACTCCCAATGCCAATCTCTATACATGGTGTGAAAACATGGAATCAAGGACTTTACTTTTAAAAAACGGGTGTGTGTGTGTGTGTGTGTGTGTGTGTGTGTGTGTGTGTGCGCATAAATGGGTATGAGACATAAGGAGTGGGTTAGATATGGAGAGGTAGTCAGAGTTATAGGATGGGGAGGACACATATACTTGTTTGTTGAGTGTGCCAGCCTGTCACAAGTGCTTGCAACTTCTCAGATCTTTTCTTGTTCGAGACAACTTGGGTGGGTCCACATGCAGCTGTCTGGGCTTTTCGGTGGCTCTGGGTGCGGCCAGGCCGCGGGGCTGCTCGCGCCGCTTGGGTGAGGAACTGGGTCCCGTCTTCACACGCCCACGACAACACTGCAAAATAAATGTCTCGGAGCTTATTCAGTAGCTGTGTACTTAACCTCTGAACTTATCCACATAATGTTCAAGACTGAGCTGCAGTTGAAATGTGTGGAAAAACTGTGTGCAATATAGAGAAAATGTGTCATGGTGAAAAGCTCTTTGTAAAAATTCTGGGCTCAGTAATGGAAAAGGGCAAAGCTTTGGTCAGGGTTTGGCATAGTCATGGTAGGATGTACTGTCTGCGGAGACGGTTGAGATGCTCCAAACCCACATGCTGTGCTAAGGAACAGGTCTGTTCAGTTGTTTAACGCAGCTCTTAATGTTCCATGGAGCATTTTGTTTTAGATCTTAACAATAAATACATAGAGCATCTAAAGAAGTACATGGAATGGAATTAGTTTAGTTTCTATTTACTAGTTTACTTTTCATTTACTTTACTCGAGGTCCAGGTGTAGACCTCTGCTATGGTGATGAGGGTCTGGATGTTGGAAGTCCATGTGTTGAGCCCTTCTTTATGTGAGCGAGCATGTGGCCCATTGTGTTCTTAATTGTATGGGCTTTGGCCATATCATGCTCTGAGGTGGAATCTTTTTTGATGTTACAGTAATGCCATGTGAAAAGCCGCAGTAGCAGAATTTAGATACAGTTGTAACATGGCACAAGACAATGAATGAAATACTGCTTAGTGTAACACTTATAGTCTGTTTACACCTTGCATTAACACGTGTTTCATGTCTGGATTACATCTGGGTTTACTTTGGCTGGATTCCGTTTACTCTTTTCACTAAAACGTTCCAGTGTGATCAGTCCCCAGTGTGACTGGATGAGATCCAGTCTTACGTTTGCCCCAAAATCACACCAATCCACACATCATTTCCATTTTAATTCCTGAAACCTATTAAACGTGGTATTAAAGATACTGTCTCTGACCACCTCCGAATGTGGTTTGACTGATCCAGTCACAGTGCGCTTGGGTATGTTTATACCTGGCTTTTCGTGTGGTCAAGTGAAATCTGAATGTGATCAAATTACCAGAATACTGGTGTATTCAGGCTCTTAGACATCTTAGACTGTGCCTATTGTCACAAAGGAGTGCATATTATCTTGAGGTTTAAAATTAAGTACTGCCTTTATAGTTATGTATTTGCAAACTAGGGCAAGCACATACTCATTGTTAACAGCCTGAATTTCACACAACACTACTCCATATTTTTTATGCTGATACACTGATTAATTTCAGGGCAATTAAACATGGAAAATATTGAGAGCTGATGCTGTAGTAGGGCTGTAACATTGCCACCCAGTTTCTTCCACCCTTCTAACTGATGATGATGATGATGACTCTGTTTTTCACTTTGTTCTTTTAAAGAATTCTCTCGGCTTTCGAATTTTTTTTCTATTTTAAGGATTTACATATATTAACTATTATATTTGTCTGAAAAATCACACAGCAATGAAACATTCTGCATCGCATGCCCAATACACCAAGGCCAGACAGCCGAAAGCATGCTAAGAGAATTGGCACCAACCACTTCTCTGTCTCTCTAAAACCCAGATCAGTGCAGGAATCTCAAAACTGCTGAGAAACTGAGCCTTCATTATGGTCACATGCTTACCACAGGTCTGAGGGTTTTCTAGATGGCGGCACCCGTAAATTCAACCAAATATGGAACTGCTGTGCCAGGAAAAGCCCCATCTCCCCCCTCAGCCGAGTATTCGGGATCAGAGACGAGAGTGGATTCATTGTGCAGCCCCATCCACACCAGAATATGTGTAAGCCCCCAACCAAACTTCCCCAGCCTGTGGCTCTTGGCCGGGAGTAGATACGTGGGGCTTCGGGAGCAATATTATGTGGAGACGGCTCTCCTCCATCTGGCTGGAGGGATGATGAGGGTGTGCGAGTGCTTGAACTTAGAGTCTTCCAATAGCTTGCTTGCTGTGTGTTCCAAAGCAAGGCCCCAGCAGTCCCTCCTGCCAAGCCCAACAGCAGCTCTGCCTCTGACTGTTACCCTCTCTCTTATTGTGTCTCTTTGTACACTGTGTTCTGATGTCTCTTGATGCACATTAAGATGGCTTTGTGGTTTCTCATCTCAGACAGCCATTTTTAATAATAGTGCATAGTGCAACCTTGCCAGTCGCTTGCTTACTGGGAAAATTTACCTGACATATTCTTCAGTATTGCTTCTCACTGGATTTAAAACATACTAATGGGAAAATTGTTGAAGTCCAGATGCATCTTCTTTCTGAAGCCTCACTATGTAGTCACCATGTTGACCACCATGCAAAAACGTTGCCTCTGTCCTTGTGAGGCTGCTGCTGGATTTTATATATACAGCAAATCTCTAGCCAGATGTTCATGACCTCAGACAAAGAGGAGGATGCCAAAAGCATCATATTAGTCTCACCTACTCAGCACACCTTACCGTCTGTTTCAAACTCATTTGGAAAGATTGGTGTTTTAGGCCTGAGCACAGAACTGTTGCTGGCAGCCACCTTTTTTTTGCAAAAAATATTCCTGTCTCAGTAAAGAAACCTTGGCCACAAATCCCTGACTTGGCCTAAATATTTGCTGAATGCACAGAAAGCAGAGGGTCGAACAGAGTGAGAAAAAGAAGAGTGGGGGGAAAAAAAGAAGCAGTGGCCTGCCATGCAAATTAAATGCAGATTCCATATACGATTTTTTTTTGCATGTCATAGGAGGAGGGGAAAAAAGTGAGGGATGAAAAATGGAGAGAAATAAACAGAGAGAAACTGGCAGCAGACGTTGTTTGACTTGGCGGTGAGTGGTGCTGTATGGTTACAGCCCAGTCATTATCCAGGAATTCTGAGTGAAGGAGAGAGAAAAAAAACCACACGTCCCTGATGCACCTCCCTCCCTCCTGCTCCCCCTTCTCCACCGCTCCTTCACTGTTCGTATCCCGAACCTGTGGCAGTTTAAAGGTGATTGGAAATCACTTACAAGCCCTAAAGGACTCTGTGTGCCAGACCGAAAGGGGGCGCTTTCGAAGATTCGCCGGCATGGACGGTGTGAGATCAGACACCCGGGTGGGGGTGGGGGGGAGGTCCAAGTGCTGCTATTTGAACAAATCATGAGCGAATGTTGCATGCATTTACGAGTGGCGCCTACTGCCATGCCTGAAAAATAATATAACAAACGCCCAGTACTCGCCCAGAATCTGTGGGAAAGGAGGTTCTTTTGTTCCTGTCACGTCAGGATATATACTACATTTTCACTCAGGCGTTGCTCAGTCAGAGGTTGTAAGGGAAATGGAACATTTGAGTATGAGAAAATGGTTCCTTTGTAATAACTGCTTCATTGGAAATATACAAGAGGCCACACCTCCCGACCCCGCAAGCAAGACATTACTGCAGTCACTTAGATATGTACTAAGATCTATATGGCTCAAGCTTATTTGAAAGAAATGCGAATAGCTATCTGTAGTTGACTAAAAATGTATAAAGTGATATGATGGTCTTGCAGAATCATCATGCATCAGTTTCCAAAGGCAGTAAACACATACATAACTACTGTGCAGTAGAGATATTATATGGCCTTCAGATTTTGGTCTAGATAGAGCCATATGGTCCAAACAATTATGAGGGATATGAAATATGAAATTTGTTCTGAAAGTGGAGTTCTATGTATAATCCTGCCTTCTTTAAGGAACCCTTGCTTTTTAATGTAGTATCACTTTGGTGATACTGAGGCAAAAGCTACAATTTTTTTATTTTATTTATTAAAGCCATTGTCAAATGGCTCAGAAAGGGTTTACCACAGCATATAGATTTATGTTCGTCTTGGATGTAGAATTCCATGTTTTAAATAAACACTGTGGCTCCAGTAGTGTATTAGTATCATTCACTGTAATTCAAGGTTTATCCTTAACACTTATGATATAGAACATTTTGTCAAACCCATGAAATATGAATTCTCATGTTACCAAAAACACTTGCATGAGCTATCATAATTCAAGATGTGATGGTAATTCACCTTTTCTCATAAAGCGCTGAACTTCTCTTCACACTGAGTCTAGACCAAGCCCATCTAGAGTGACAAATTAAACAAATTAAATCACATGGCGTGGGTTAGAAGAGATTAGCTCATCCCCTGTCATCCTCTCTCAAACCTGTTCCCAACTCCTTGAGCCTGCTCCTTAATGGATGTGCACAGTGATGGGGTGATCCCCCTCAGAGAGAGAGTCCAGGCGTCCCTTCATCCATCAGTGAGACGACTCCTAAGTGCCTGGAGCTCTGCACCCACATCTCCCCACCGTCTCATTTTGTCCTACCTCTCCAAGGCCCTCCCTACAGAAACGTATACTCCCAAAATAAATGGAGAGGGGAAAAGTTGGTGGCAGGGGATGCTAGCACAGCTAGCACAGCTCATGTGGGCCTGGGAGTTTTATTTAGCTCACACGAGTGAACCCCTTCACGCGAATCACATTGCGGAGTTTATAGACCGGACAGGGTGCCGCTCTTTAGCAAACACACGTGGTTGTGTGCCTGTGTGGTGGAGACAGGTTTCCAATGCAGCGCCTCCGCCTTTTGAGATTCAAGGACCACGGCAGGCTGGTTTATGGCAAAATGAGCCTCCCAGAGATGGATATTGTGGATTGGTAATTACTGCACAGAATTGCTGCAATTTTGATGTGGCAATACATAGACTGCCACATCTGAGGTCGCTGAAAGATTGAAGACCTGGATTAATTTTAAAGCCAGTCCTCAGATGCATTCTTACTCCATAAAATGCTTGTGCTCATGACAGTGTGGCCAACGCAGCTATTGTTTACCCATCCACGACTAATGGCTTTTTAGAACTGTGGACAGAATTTGCTTTCATGTGCCAAAGGGCTTGTGGCACCAGTTTGGTTCTATTCAACTGTCTGTCCAGCGCAGAAAACACATTTAGCATGGTACATTCTTCCTTTTCACTGAGGCTTTGGAGTAGACAGTGCAGCAGAGCATCTGGTTTTGTCTGATTCTGGCACAAATGAGGATAGAACAAAAAAAAACCTCAACAAAATGGGCAGGATGCCCACCCCATCCCTTGCGATTGGCCACACTGGTGAGAAATGTCATGTAGGGCAAGAGTGTAAATGAGAATAAGGTAGGCTGCAAATTGTAAATTGTAAATGGTGCAAATTCTCAGATAAATATCATCCATGTGATACATTCTGGGCTTCAGATTTCTATCTATATGCATATGTACATCTATATATCTATATTATTCTAGATGCTGTCTTCTAGACATTTAAAAAAAAATTACCAGAGGGCACACATTAAATTAGGAATTTTAGTTTCTGCCCTTGTTTTGGTTGCTCTTTAAAGTCAAGTTTATAATCCAATGTGCCATCTATCCCTGAAGAACAGCTCTATCCCCCAATCACTGCCGGATCATCTGCCCAATGCCGAGACACGACGGGTGCAGTGGAGCTTTATAAAAGCACTGTCACTTTGCTTGAGTGACAGACAGACATCTTGTGGGAACCGGAGGGGGGAAAGTGGGGCTGAGAGTTGATTTGATTGGTCAAATGGGGTGATGCGTGGGTGTATGATGGGGAGGGGCTTCACGGTGAAGTGGGGGGTCTTTATATGTTTATCATTCTCTTGACCCCTGCAACCCACTGGAAAACAACTGCATGGACACATAGATAGAAAGATTGCGCTGATAAAAAGAGACAAGGAGATGGGGGCGACAGTTTGATGGGCTCCCTCTGCTTGTGTCAGACTTCCTGCTGCTCTTCCACAGTCTCTCCCAAAGCCTGTCCAGCCTTTGACAGCTCATGGAGCAGTACAACAGTGAGAACTCCCGTTTATATGTATTTTGTCAGAGAGACGGGTGCAGCAAGCCAGACTGCCTTCTATTAAGGAAAGGGAGACCAGAATCCAATGAGCTGTACTAATTCTTGCAAGCTTCTCAGGTTTGTTAAACTGATATGTAACTCAGTCTGTTTAAATCAAAGTAGAACAGTATAATGAACAACTCTGTATACCAAAAACATTCAGTCTCTTAACTGCAGTTTTGCTGAGTGTAAAATAGGCTTAATGAACAAAGGCTAAGCAACCAAGTATTTGATAAACAATATACAATTTTAATAAAATGCCAAACTTGCTTATTTTTACCTCTTGGGATTTATTGCCAAAAAGTGTCTATTTATTAAGGTTTGAAAGCTAAATCACTGTAGTTTCTTTTATTGACTTAAGAGAGCCATCTTAAATTGGGTCACATCTGCACGGCGGTTGGGTTTGGAGTCTGGTTCTCTACCTAGATAACGCGCGACTTTACGTCAGCTTTGTCTGAGAGTAGCAGCATGAGCGTGTGCTGAACGTTTCCTTGGCCTGGCCCATTCGTTGGCTGCTCAGAGCCAAGCTGTCCTCCTCTTCATACTGCTTCTTATTTATGAGGTGCTGCAACAGTGGAATCACCGTTACAGAAGACAAAAAATGCAATCAATGGATTATCAAGAAATGGTTTTGAAGGTGCTGTTAACTCTAGAAATTTCATTCAGTTTGTGAATACATTTATTATTGGTTAAAGAGTGAGAAGAAATGCAGAGGAGCTTGATCTGTTATTTAGGTTAGGGTGTTTTTAATAACCCAAACCCACAGCCCTTTAGTGCCTTTAGTAATACAACAGACCTGTGCATGCTACTGTTGTTTTTGCTGGCATAGAAAAGTCAGCTTTAATTGCAATAGGTATATTTCTAAAACTCTTTCCTTTAAATTCAAACAAATGGAAATATCATTATTTTGATTACAAAGTATAGCATTGGTACTGGCTTTTCATGCTTGTAACATTTGTAACACTTTCATAGCAATTTCAAAATTTTCAAAAAGCCAAGAGTGGTCAACTTTGCAAAATTATTTGCAGACCAACAGATACTGTGACAAACATGTTGGAACTCTAATTTGCATTTGAATTATGATGATCTTTTAAGTTCGTTCAGACACTCAAATCCTACCTTTACCACAGTTGATAAATTATAAGTTGACATTATTCACCTAATGTATTAATATATTAATATGCTCACGTGTGTGTGTGTGTGTGTGTGTGTGTGTGTGTGTGTGTGTGTGTGTGTGTGTATGATTGGTCTTGGCATCTGGGCATAGAAGAGTTAAAAGGCCACTCAAATAAAAGCTTGATGCAGGGTTGGGGGCAGCTGCATGCCTCTGTTTTATTCTCTTGTTAGTGGTGAAATTCTGTGGAAAATTGGATGGCGTGGCTAACAGAGGTGGTTGTTTTTCCTGGGTTGCGGAGAAGAGTGTGGATGGGGCGCATTCCAGGAGAAAGCTGTGCAAATCCCCGCCATTGACTCGTGAGGGGACCTCCTGACCCTAGGCATACATTAGCAGATTAAGCGGGCAGACGGCGCAACGCAGTGAGCCGGAGACTGTCGGAGCCTCTATTCACACCATGATGAGCCTGGGACCCTGGTGTCTCTAATCCAGCCTGCCATTATGAGTATCTGGCCTCAGGGTCAGATATGCGTGGCAGCATGTAATGGAGTGGACACAGAACAGGATGCAGTAGGCCTGCAAGAAATGTTTTTGTTGTGTATTTTTATGGGGGTCTTGTGAGTTATTGTATATTGAGTTATTGTACATTATTTATTGTTGTATTAAGTGTGGGGAAGTGGGTTTGAAACTGCACAGTGCATACCCAAGCAAGAAAAATGTAAACCTATGGGGAAATGTTGAAAGTTCAGGGCAGATGAATGGGTCCTGCTGGCTCCACAGGACAGGGTTTATCTCAGCAAGCGGAGAATCCCTGCTGTTCATGATAAAAAAGCTTTTTAGCTTGCAGCATCTTATCAGACTTCAGGCTCCCTCATATCGATGTCCAGACCTTTTCCCTACATCTGATTCTCCCGACATTTTAGCTCATGTATGGGATGATGGAAAATACTTTACGGAATTCCTGATAATCTCTTGAGCTCCATTTCTTGTCACTATTTGCAGTTCTTTTGCACTGGCTTTATGGATCAATGGAACAGCTTGACTTTGGATGGTTGTGGAGGTTTAACCATTGCTGCCACCTCTCCTTTTTTGAGTTACACTGATGATTCTCGGACTCGCTCTCCCTAGCTCTGATGAAGCTGGGAAATTTGGAGAAACTGGCTAGGTGCTTTATCCCTTCACTCCCAGATCTTTAGCTTATTGTATGCACACGCAGCCTGCCACTTCTAATCCAACCTGTCTTAACTCCCCACAAACCCCCTTCACATAGAACTTCTAACTCATTTCCTCATGCTAGCAGGAGTTTAGCAGAGATTAAAGTAATACCTCATCCAGAAGTATGCTAATGTTGCTAATTATATATATATATATATATATATATATATATATATATATATATATATATATATATATATATATATATATATATATATATATATATATATATATATACACACACACACACACACACACACACACACACACACACACACACACACACGCACGCACAATATGATCTTGCTAACTGGTTCTTATTAGTTTCCACTGATATCAATGTTAGCTGCTTTTATCCTGATTTTGAGGGTCACTTGAATTTTCTTTGCTGATCCCATTAATATATTTCTAATGAGAGTACTTGGACTGTACTGCTAAATGTGTTTCTCAGTTATGTAACCAGGGTGGAAGTTGGATGTTAAAAATAATAAACTGATAATAACAGTTACCTAGTTATACATAGTTCCATAGTATGGAAGATTTTATGGAAGAACATTTTGCCTAGCATTTATCATATTATTTATTACTTTATTGAGTCGTGGCTATGTAACAGTATTTAAAAACACTCAAGCTTTGGCTAACTATGAATTATAAATGTCCTCTTAAGTACATTCTCATGTTAAATGCTTTTGCAGGAGAATGTGTTTTACTTCACTTTAAGCTCCTTTTTGCTCTGAAAATTGAAAAGAAGCTCCTGTTTATTGGTCTGCAACCCATTGTACCACCAAGAATTATTTATAGGCAATCACAGCTATTTTGCACCAGAATCTCTACAGGTAAATGGATGATTACAGAATAGATCAGTTTTTTTTTGTCATTTATGTTCATGTTTTGGTTTTCTACATTAGATTAGGGGTCTGTGAAGCAGACCAGGGGTGACAGTCTGGTCAGTCACGGCTTGGTGGTCTCGCCAGGAACCCGGCCCTCCTTCAGACAGGACACATGGCACAAAAAGCCTAACAGACCCCTTCACTGCAGGGAGACTTTATCCAGTGACCAGCCCAGCTAGCACACAGATGGGAACCCCCCCTGCCCCAACATTTTATATATATATATATATATATACACACACACACACACAAACATTGGGATTTGCTTTCCTAAATAAAATAAATAATAATGTCATAGACAGGTTATATGCTTCTTATTAGCATTTTATAAAACTCACACCCAACATAGCTATGTTCCAGCAGAATGTTTTGCGGCTGTTGTTTTTTTTCATTACAGGTATCATCAACTTCATTTGTCTCTGTCAATTTTATGTTTTAAGACGATATTTGTGTTTGAGCCATAGTAACATTCTAAACTAGTATGTAGGTGCAAAGTGAAGAAGTAACCAGTAAAATCCAGCAACCTCTGTTAGACCTTGGTGACAGAATGTTTGAGTGAGCTCTCAATGGGACAGAGTGCTAATAAGTCAGGAAGGCTGGAATGTCACAGGATCATGAGCTGAGTAGAGTGTGGATTAAGGGTCTGACTCCCCAAAAAGAGTCTTGTAGTCTTGCTGGTCTCGGTCAGAGAGTCAGTGGTCAACACTCCTGTAAGTAGTGCGATATTTCTTACAGAGCTCTCTGCAGTCTTCTGGGTTTATTGACATCCTCTTTGGGGCCTGGTACTGTGCATAGAGGATTGTCAATAAAAACAAGCCAAGTATTTGGAGCATTATCACATTAAAGAGTTGTAATAAATGTACTATGTTTGCTGCCAGTTAATTAATGTCACATTGCTATTTGTTTGCATATTTAGTGTATTTGACAAAATGTGTTTTACTTTGGTTTAGTTTGCTTTGTTTTGAGAGTGCTAACATAGTTCCCAAGCATCCATATGTGAAGTGAAGACACTGGAGCATGAACTCCCCCCCCCCCCGCTTCACACTTGCTGAGGTGGGAAAATGCAGATGCTTTTATTGGTTTAGGTCTTGGGCCTAATGTAAAACAAACAAACTTATTCATCTTATTTGCAGATGGTGCAGAATCATGCTGTGGCTCCCACAACCACAGTTTGGTCTCTCCATTTGAAACAGGGACTGTAGGGGCTGTAGGGGCCAGGGCCCGGGGTCTTCTCAAACAGCAGAAGGTCTATTCAAATAGTGCACATGACCGTTCTGTCCTTTGATCTCCTTACATGGTTGCAAGAGGCATCTTTCCTCATCCTCATCCTCTCCTGGCTAGAAGCTGCACGCCTCCATTCTCAACCTTTTCTATCTGTTTCATATTGTCAGAATCATAAGGGAAAATATGGTCTTAACTGCCATGGCAGGTCACTCCAGCTTTGCCAGAGAATTTACAAGGTGAAACTCCGCCAGAGGAACAGTTAGAGTGGGAACGATAAAACAAAGAAAATATGAACGACGGACACGCATGAAGACTGCATGGATATACCATATTCATAGCAGTGACTCCTTCTAACCCAGCATGCGCTCTCTCTCTCTCTCTCCCCTCTTACCACATCATGCTATGGTCATGGTGTGGCCAGCTGTGTGATGTCGCAGTAAATTACTTTGGCACGTTGTAGAAGTGACACCTCATGCTGGGTAGGATGACAGGGGAGGTTTTTTTTTTTTATGTGTGTGTGTGTGTGTGTGTGTGTGTGTGTGTGCACGAGTGAATGTGTGGGTGTGTGCACCCACTTGATTATCTAGTTTACCTCAGGATCTTTTTACACATGTAATAGCTTTACTGCTCATAAATTATAAAGTAATACATAGAGACATACTATGATTCATTTGTATGAACCTAATGATCCATTCCAAACCAACTGTTTTTAAGTCTCACCTTTTGTTGAGAAATTCCCACATTATGGTGAGAATTTATAACATTGTAGTGGTGTAATATTTTAAAATGTGGTAACATTCTACACAGCATTCTGCACTCGTTTGTCCTTTAGCAAACTGTCTTGTGTTGTTGTTGTTGTTTTGTTTTTTTTTTGATACAAGAAACAAACTATTTACTTTTAGACTATTTCAGATAATTTCATGTTCATTGTGAGGGCAGCGAGACTGAATGACTCAATGGCTCATTGACTCAATCACAGCCTAATTCTTAAAAGAATAATATACATACAGTATAAGACAACAATCTGTAGTGTGTCTGTATTAGTCTTTATGGTATACTCAATCCCTAAAAGGAAACAAGTGAAAGGAATACAAAATGTCATATATGAATGTCATACATGAATCACTCTCTTACGCTCTAAAACAACGGACCGTCAGGGTGACAATACGTTGTTTTAGGCTTTCTGCAACCCTTAAATATAGCCTGCGTGGACCCTTATACGTACGCATCTCTACAGATGCTCGGGGCACTTGCAGAAACACCGCAGTGGTGACTCGTCGGCAGAAGTCTAAACGCGCTGAAAACGGAGCCACGAGAACCCTTCCGGTAAGGGAGGCTTAAAGGAACGGGGAGAGGGGAGAGGTTAGGAAGAAAAAAAATGCTTGTCACCATTCACCGTTGCGCAACCAGGTAATTAGCAGACTGAGCGTGGAGCACAGGGGCAGACTACAGTATAAATCTGTCAAGCTCCCTTTCTTCGCCAGTGCATGCCGCGACGTGACAGCCTGCTCCGACCCGACCTGCTCACAAGCGGCTTTTGTTAGCGACAGCGAAGGCGGGTTGCCAGAGACTGCGCAGAGCAAACGGCAGAAATCCCTCGTGGTCGTGTAGACTCTGCGTTACATGAAGTGGACCGCTGCTTGTGGTAGCTAGATTTAACAATACAGTGCCGTAGGGTGTCTTTTAGTACTTAATTGAATTCAGTGTAGTGCATTCTATTGTATAAATCTTTCAACTTTAAAAACTTTTGTTGCTTTTATTCTCTAGAGTACAAATGCTTACGTATGCCTCTGTACTCCTGACATATTCACTCCGAAAAGCTAACATCTCAAATGATGAATTAAAGCTGTTACATTCCCATTTAGCACTATACAGGTGAAATATGCTAATCAAATCTAAATTTATTTATATAGCGCTTGTTACACCAGATGTCCAAGCCCAAGCTCCCAGGGAGCAAACCAAGGGCAATAGTGGCAAGGAAAAACTCCCTAGAGCATGAGGAAGAAACCTTGAGAGGAACCAAGAAGGAACCCATCCTCCTCTGGCTGACAATGGTCACCACAATAATAACAATTTTAAGAGAAAAATTAATTCAAAATGAAAAAATAAGCAATTAATGTCTAGTCCAACTTTCTAGAGGGCCTAGTCTTGTCCTGAGGTGTGCATGTGTCCGAGACACAACACGCAAGAGAACGCCCATAAAGGGCAACGGAGAAGTAGTTGGCTAGGGTGGAGGTGTGGTGGGCTACAGGAAAGGACATTGGGGGGTGGTAGGTGTAGCCATGGCAGCTGATCTCTCTAGACTTCATTCACAGCAGACCATGTTCTCATATCTGGATAAAATAATGAACTAAAAAAAGAAAAAGCTTGTTATTTGCCACCTAGTGACATAAGGACATGGAGTTACTGGAGTATTATACAGCAATAAATCTCCCCTTTTAATTGGCATAATATCTGAAGAGTGTCATTAGTCTGTGTCACACTCTGGAACCCTTGCCAGATTAATAATGGCAGATACATGGATGTTTCCATGGAATATTTATTTAGTCCAATAAATAAATAGAGCTCTTTAGGGGGAAGTTTGGGGAATGGTTGTTGTGGTCTTTAATACCCTTTCTCATAAATCACTTTCTCATCATCCTGGACCTGATCAAGAGTCTTACAGGATTTTGTCTACAAAGGAATATTTAATCGAGACTAATAAAGAGAAAGAACTGTACTTGACTTCTTCTTCTTCTTTTTTTAAAGTACAAGTCTTACAAATGCCATAGAATAAAACATAAGTACAAATATTTTAGGTTTAAATGTGCAAATAAACTGTGCATATTTAAAAACTGAGTGATTAGGTAAGAAGAAGCTTCCAGCGATTTAGTTTTTGGGGGTGGGGTTTATGAGAGGCAAATTGACATGTAGCAGTCCAAAAAATTTGTATAATGAAAATTCATGCTCAAATTCTTGTAAACATTACATGTCTTGACTGTTATCTACAATGTATACATTTATTTATGTTTAATAACACGAGAGGAATGTTGCTGAGCTTCTAACAGAGCAGTAAGCAAATTATTTCTATTTTAACTCAGGTAGAAACTGTACTTCTAATGCTATTTCTGCACCATATGGAGCACATTTAACATTTTGACACTTTACAGTCTCTGTCAAGCAATTTATCTCCATCCTCTAACTGAAATGAAACATAAAAACCCAGCTTTGTTATCGCAGTGCTAAGATATATTATGCTGTCAAGTAAGTGTTCCACAAACTGATGTGAATCCAAGAGATATCAATGCGCTGACCACTCTTCTCATGCCACGATGCTGTGGGACACCTGGCAGACAGTCCCTGCCCTCTGACCCGCTCTGACTCATTTGCATTTACATTTACATTTAGCAGACGCTCTTATCCAGAGTGGCTTACAAAAATGCTTTGTCATTTACTCATAGAATACATCCTAGCCAGTAGAGTAGGTTAGAGTCCAATATACCAATGAACTAGAATACTGTAGAAATACAGTCATCAATGCTAATGCCTAGAAGTACAAAATGCAAAAGCGCTATCTTAGACAATGATAACAACAGCTTCACCCATCTCTCTCTCTCTTTAGCTAGGCTCTGCTCACAGGCTCTGCATGTCATAGACATGAAAAGCCCAGAGGTAATACAAAAAAATTAACAAAGCCGGTTCTAAGAGGGTGGATGGTCAGAAAGAGGATGGATGTTCATTAGCATCAGAAAGGCTTGTGTGGGGCTGATTAGAACATAGATGTCTTGGACTTGTGGATGAGGTGCTCCACATATTATGGGGTAGGAATGCTTGTGTGTTGGTGTAGTTGGCTGGTGGCATGAACATGACATGGGAGCTAAGATCTGTTTCTGCACTGGAGCTTCCTTTTTACAAAACTCTGTCTTCCCAGAAGTGGAAACAGAAACATAAACATCATAAATTGTCTGCATTGATTATCCAGCTTCAGAGTATAGGGTAGTGGATAGGCTATTTTGAAGTTTGTTTAGAAATGTGTTTGTGAAAGAGTTACTGCAAATGTTTAACTCTGCTTCCTGCATCCCCAGACAGATCAGAGCCATAAGTCCATCATTGTCAGCACTAATGCTTAATCTCTTCTAATGACAACACATTCAACAGACCACTTGCTTAATCCAGGCACTAGCATTCTGGTGTTATCACCTGCAGTAATTCCATAGTTTTCCAATGGATATACAAGCATTGGTATATTTTTTTTCCTAATGGTAAAGATAAAATGTTTGCTTCAGAAGAGTTTGTAATGCCTAACAGTACAAAATATGGAAGGGGACTATGCTTCTGGTAGCATCTTGTAAATATTAACATGGTAAGATCCCAGAGGATCCATGATGCAGTTTATAGGAAGGGGGCAAGTTAAAGAAAACCTCTTGCATCCATCTATACTTATAACTAGACTAATGACAATGCATGTTTTTAATCATGCTCAGAAGAGCCTTGCCTATATCAGCATTTCCCAATTCCACACCAAGGAATCTAAATAGTGGTGACAAAGCTCTGACAAAATGGTTCTATGAGTGCAAGAAACTAAGAAACAAGCACATTATTACAGCACCACCAAAGAACACTGTTCACTGACAGCTCTCTGCGTTTGCATAGGAAGCACATGCTGTTATATTATTTCTGTTCCTTTATTTCTCAAAAAAAATGTATTCAAAACACGCAGAAGAAATAGCTGTCCTAGAGTTATATATGCAGCTTGCTGGTTTCATCTTTTAATATGTACAGAATAAGATATACTCTCACTGTGCATCTTCTAGGAGGGACTCTACTGTATCTATGTCTGCACATTATTAAAGGTGCACCCATGTTATTATAGCAACAAGACAATTAGGCACTCTAAATTCACTCTAAACTCTTGGGTTATTTGATAATATCTGATATTGATTAGCGCATTCTGCCAATCAGCAGAATTTAAACAAAAAAATACATAAACAAAGATATGGTGTCTCAGAATTTAATGGACACCAAAATGTCGCTGTTTCTTGTCATCTTTTTTTTTCAAAGAACAAGGTAGGAGCTGAACACCTCTATTGCATTGCATCCTCATACAGACATAAGGAAAAGCCTAGTGGCAGGCATGGAAGTTATTTCAAGCACTCCTGAGTCCAATGGCCAAACCATTCTGGGAATGTGGCTGTCTAACCCTCCACCCCCAGGGTCAGGGTGCAAGGTGTTCAGGGAGTGGCCTCGGTGATTGAGATGTGTTGCAGTAAGGCTGGGGAGTGCTAATGACACTGGTGATTGACAGGTGGAGCAAGGAACTGATCTGTCAAATAAGTCACTGCATACTGACGTTTATGGCTCATTTACGTCACGGTGACCAGCCGCCCAGAGTCACTCGTCTTCTGCCGAATATCCAGTAGCTCTGGGTTCCTTTTGCTGGCACACTGGAGTAACTGCATGTCTGCCATGTTTCATGCAACATTCATCTGACACCTGCTGATGTCAGATGATAAGGATGATGTGCTGAATGACAAAGTGGATCCAAACCAAGAAGCTTCACAGATTAATTCGCTTCTTTTCCTTTTATTTCTTTTTTATAACTACAGGGGAGATTTAAAAGAACAGATATTTCAGCCTACCCTTTCATCAGTATGCAACATATTTCCCATTTTACAGTGTCATGTCCTAAATCCTTTAGCCGACTTATCCACTTATCTCTAACATTGCAAGTTACCTTTGCCAAGTTAAAATGCACCAATATGTGATCCCCTGGGTCTATAGAGAATGGTTGAATGCTTGTGGTAGCCTCTCGCCATACCCCCTCCCCCCCTTCTGCCTCCCAATAAATAGTAATCACACCCCTAGGTTTATTGTTCATATTAGAGCCAGGGGTGTATGTTCTACACCCACACATGAACATACACACATACCGCTGCACATTTGTTTTACAGGCATCACAGGATGTGACTCATTTAGTTCTAATGGTTTAATTATAACCTGACAAAAATTCATTACAAGACAAGAATCCCTCAGGACTTTTAGAAAATCTGAGGGATAGAAAGGCCTACAAGAGAATGCCCTTATGGGTCTGTTGATGATAAAATGCATGCTTTAATACTGCAACAGTCAAATCACTGCAGTAATGCCGACATAGAAACATACAAATACAAGACTTTATGGAAGCCACATTGTAAGCATCATGCAGTAACACCAATCACTGTGAATTTCCAGTATTTGGTTTATTGTTTGTATGAAGATGAACCTGACCAAGGATAGGCCAAATGCACAAGGATAAGTGTGTGTGTGTGTGTGTGTGTGTGTGTGTGTGTGTGTGTGTGCGCGCACACATGCATAAAGTTGTAGCTGCAAATATCTTTGTTGGTGGTATTAAAATCCCAGTCTGTAAGTTTAAATATACCTTTTAAAAACACTTTTTCATTTGTTAGTGATAAGTGATCAGTTCGTAATGCTGCCTGAACATACTCTTTGAAAAACTCCCAAGCTGATGAATCACTAAACTTAAGTAAAAATGATAATTTTTCTGATCTTCCATAAAATTTGTCTACCTTAGCATTTACTGCTGCCCTGTGTGCAAAGGTCAGATTAATTGTAAATCCTAAAAGCATACTCTAAGATCACTTAGTGATAAAAACCCTCTAAAAGGTTGGATTTTCCTGCCAATTGTCTATTTTCTATAGCAGTAAAGAGTAGCTCCATATAATGCTTGAATGATGGCAGGGTAAGGCCACTACCACAACTGCTAATGCCACCAAAGAAATTGTACTACTGGGAATTACCACTTTTCCAAAGAGGGCAAATCCATGAGTGGGGAATCCATTTAACCACAAGTTCCTCAGTTTGGTCTGCCATTCACACACATGACTTGCCTTAGTACGCAAAGGGGAAAACTCTTTTCCTAAATTCCGGTTTGTGGATAGTGAGTGGGAATTCCCTCCAAAATGTTTTTCTCACCCTTCTCTGAAGGAAACGGGTCTTTCTCGGCAGGCATTTTGAGAGATTTTGTCTTTAAAGTGAAGCTGTCCAAACAAATGGACAAATGTGGCCCGGTCTTGTGCCACTGTCATCTAGATCAGCAGGAGTGAGGGACCAACTCCCTCGATGATGAGTTCACACTAATAACCAAAGATTAACTCAGTGGCAAAATGGGCTCATAATCACCATTAAACTTAGTTTTACGCCCTTATTATTCAGCTATGCTAATTCTCCGGTTTATTAGCCCAGATCTGCCAGTGGTCTTTCCACTGGAAAATGTTGGTCAAGAATGGTCTGTAAAATCACACTTGTAATTTACTTTTAAAAAAATTAAGCCTGTACTGGGTATTTTAATACAATATGCTGTAAGAAATATTTGAAGAGAATGGTACAGGTATTGTACATTTCAACATCCCATGAACTGAATTTAAATGTTTCTTCATTTTTATAGATTTATAAAGTTTTGTTTATAAAATTACCAAAGACAAATTGTTTTCTGCATGGCCAGATGGTTTGACAGTTACAAATTTGTACAAAGACAACTGATATGAAAAGTTAAGAAGAGCCATTAAAATTCTCTCAAAACAAAAACACAAATGTTAAAAAACTGCTTAGTTGGATGGCTTACATTTGCACTTTACTGATATATTGCACATTGTATTTGTGAAAATGTCTTACATTTCAACTATATCTTAGGCTGAGGAGCCATGGAGGGAGAAGAGCAGGTGGAAGGTGAGGAAGACAGTGGTCTGCTGACGGAGGCGTGACCCGTCTCTCTGCTCCTCGCTGCTGGGCTTTTTGGCTCCCCTGCAGGGCTTCTGCTGTGGTCAAGGCTGGGAAGATCAGCATGAGCCCAGCGTAAATCAGTCTTGGACAGCCAATGGGGATGTACCTGAAGGGCCCACAATGCACACCCCCAAAACCTGTAGCTCTCCTCTTCTAACACCACACCACCACCAACGCTGCTGCCACCACCATCACCAACACAAGCCCTCCTCACCCCCACATCACCCCGAGCTGTCACCTTCTCTGGAGCCGTGTGTGATGGCTTTACTGAAAAAAAAAAGGGTGAGAAAATGGAGGGTAAAAATGAGAATGATTGAAAGTGAATGAGTGAGAGAGAGTGAGAGAGACGCAGAGAGAAAGAAAACAGAGCTAGATGGCTCAATTGATGCAGTAGCCTCTCTAACAGCCTTATTAGCTGGTTTATTCTGCGTGAAAGAGGAAGGTTTTATTCTGCAGGAAAAAAAGGAGGAGAGCATGCAGTCTTTCTTAGAGGGGGAGAGAAAAACAAGAGGCGAAAATAACCTTCCTCCTCTCACACTACTTTTTTAGAGAGGGGGGAGTGGCCCTTGAAAAGACCCTATCCAATGGAAGAGACAGCTTGGAGAGAAATAGAGAGAGTTGAGCACAGCGTGGGGGCCCCTCAGTCTCTGACGTTTAGGGGTCATTGATTAAGCAACACCCCCTCCCCGTGAAACCGCTTAGAGATAAGACCACAAGCGCGAGCTGCACGAGGACAATCACAAGGCTACACTGCACAGCATATATAAAAGAAAAAAGAATACCACAAGACTATTTATGTTACTACATTAATGTTGCGGAGTAAGAAGGTAATTGATTATGAAATCAAAATTCACGGTTCATTCTCCAAATTTGAATGAAGATCAGTTATAATCAAAATATGAAAATATGACGAACCAAATGGCCGTTTTTAAGTTCAATTCAATACGTACTGTAACCGACAGCGGGATGAATCTTGCTGATTGCGATTTTTCACTTATTCAAGTTTTACCACTAGGAGGCGATATTGCAAATAGCGCTAACGTGAGTCTGGAGCGGTATCGGGGGAGGGGGACCCCCGTATCGGGCAAAGTTTGAAGGCGTTCTACTACACTATCACCACTGCGTGCTGCATTTGGATCGAATTGGTTGCCTGTGTGCAGTCCTAGAAGGGAGCTTGCTCTCTGAGATTTTTGATTGGCGGAGGAGTCAAAAACTATAGTCAGGAAACAGCTCGGATTTCAGGGGGGAGTGACATTTCTTGAGAAGGTTGGAGGGAGAGAGAGAGTGGGAACGTAAGAAGTAGACGAAGAAAAAAAAATCCGTAAACCTGACAAAGCGTCTGAGAATAGAACCAGGATCCTCGGAGACTTTCAGATGTGAGGAGCGCTCGATTTCAATGGATAAATCTAGCTATGTATCCACGAGATGTCGTCACGTCCGAAGCACACATTCAGTAGTTGTTAGAATACTTAATCTATTTTTATTTTAGAAGAAGGACGAGCAGCCGGACAGTCGGAGATTTTGAAGGCTGCTGTGAGCCAGGAACAACTTGGTGGGGACGACAAAAGTTTCGGGGACGCAAGTTTTTCAAAACGCTTTGAAAGGATTTACAAAACACTGCGGGATTTTATCAGTATTCCACTCTTAAAACTATGCTCCCTGAAAAAGGATCCGCGACAGTTTTGCTGTGATTCTGTCTTTGTGTTGCGTGTATTGTGGAATAGTGAAGAATCGCAACTTTGCATTTTATTTGCAACGGGTTGAAATTGACCCGTCGGGAATAACTACGCATTCCGCTGGCAGTTCAGCTCATGCACGCGCCTGAGTCCTCAGTTTATGCGGATTTAGAACTTCGGTACTTCGGTCCATCGTGGTAAGTACTGTTTTGCGGGATAAACTTAGGCAATGCAATGTTCACAAATAGTACATTAGATCTATTGACGTTTAGTTTACAATGAGAAGCAATTTAAACATGTTTAAATAGACTAGCCAAAATAATTTACAATAGTTAGCTAAGGCATTTAATGCATTTTAAAGGCGCACTCCGGTCCAGATTGCTATTGTTATTTTAGGTTCTTTTGTAGTTAGTTTATGTAGCATAGATAACGAATTATTTGACCATGCAAGAAAACATTACTGGATTTTGATATATTGCCAAAGCCACTGGACAACACTGTGCGGTTAATGTTGTAATTGTGAGCATGCTCACTGGGATAATCACGTTAATACAAAAAAAATAATAATAATAATAAAAAAAAAACAGTTGCATCTAAGTTCTAGACTTTAATGGTAGTCTTAACAGTTTTCAGTAATGAAACCAGCGTTAAACACGTCCCTTCATAGCTTCTGGGTTTAGATAAGCCTGAATATTTAGCAACCCAGTTAGGGTGACCGATTAATATTTACCACCTTAAAGAGATTACCAGTACTGCGGCTAAATGGATTCTTTGCATTGAAACACGATCGTAAATCTCTGAGGGCATTTAGTGTGTTTTCATTGTGAAAATGCAAAGTAATTTGAATCTGAAAAGGATGGTGATGATTAGCTAGCTCACGTCAACGCATGTGGATCGTTTTAGTTTTGTATGCAGAAATCAGTATAGCGCAGAGAATAGTTTGAGTGTTTTATCTTGCAGCGTTATAAAGTTGTAAAAACGTTAAAACTCATTTCTTTTCAAATTTGTACCCAAATATAGAGTAGATGGAAGTGGGCAACAACAGTTAATGTGTTATTTATTATTCTGACAGGAGTAAGTTACATTAGTATTGCATTGCTTTTACAAAGGATAAAAAACTAGTGTGCGCTTTAAATCTATTTTGAGCAGGCTCTTGGCTGTCAGAGTTTGTTGAACTGTAATTCACAAAATGACCAAATTCTGGTTGACTGCCTCTCCGGCTAGATAAGTAAGGTGGGAGGCAGGGGATTCTAGATAAACTGCCCCTGTTTACCTGTGGTATGGGGTCATCTGTAACCCCTTATAATTGTGTTTAAAACGTAATGCATCCAGTTGACACCTTTCCCAACCCCATGAATAATGAGAATAATCTAATCGATGCCGCCCAGCTGGGCTCGTGCGAGCTCTTGGAAGCGCGCGAGCTTAGACACGTACGGAGGACTATAATATCGCGTGAAATCTCCTGAGGTTTATCCAAATGTCTCCGAATCTCCGGAGATGTATCCAAGCAGAGTTTAGCGACAGATGTACGTCTACGAGAGAGACGTGCGTGTCATCTCTGAACGTACAAAACGGTATTAAAGTCTCAGAGTGGTTACGGCATTGAAAACGTCAAAGTTCTGCCTACCTCTTGCGCATTTGCGTTCGAATTTGACTTTGTTGCCATACTAGATCATATTTAGTCGCACAGACATGACATATTAAATAAAAATGCCTTTACGTAGCATTACGTAGAATTTTAATTCATTTTATTACTAGAAGTATTTTTATTAATTCTAGTGATAATCAAAACTTGGCTCTTAGATTTGAAATTTGCTGTAAGCGTTGCTGCAGATCCTTTTTATAAGCAATCTAGCTGTTCATAAAAAAAACCCCTGCTGATCCACGCCTAGTGTTTTTTATACAACTGTGGGTGTATAGATGTAAAACATTAGAGAGGTAGTGCTCTAGCTATATTATCAGTGCTTTGGTATGTCTGAGTGGTAAAGCTTGTTCGACAGCATTTTGGGACATGGATTTGTAACCTCTATGTTACTCACACATGTATCTCCACTTGTTAATAGTATCATATGAATAAGAAAGATTTATCAGCTGTTGACAGGTAACCTTAAATTGGTCAGCACTGCTGTAAATCAGCTGGCTAGATTTATATTTTATTGTGTGTCTAACACTATAGCTTAACTGTGCTGAACACAAATGAACAACGTAGAGTATGTTCTCATATTATTCTTTTTTGCCTCGTTTTCTTATATTCCCTTTCTCTGTGCTGTGACTTTTTTGTGACTCTTGCTGTGATTTTTATCCTGCTGACTGCTTATTCTCTCTCCTCTCGCACTTCTTTGACCCAGCCCCCTGTTCTCCTCTGCCCTAGGTGATTGGAGGGAATTCCAGTGAGTGACGGGTCGGGACAGCCTGCAGTTCATGGTTGGGTGGAGACCCTCAGATGGGATCAGTGTCCAGGGGGAGGTCGAGGAAGGGGGGATGGGGAGGCACACTGGCCGCTGACGGGATGTCCGTCTGGGCACGGCTTGCGGGATTGCTCCTGCTGTTGTCACTAGTGACGGCATCCGTGGCTCGGCCGCCCATCGTGACTGGTGGAGTGGAGGAGGCAGCACTTCCTGAAGGTGGGTATCCGGGAGGGAATGGCCAGACGGGTGGCGGGATTGTCCAGAGGTCCGTGAGAGAGACTTTTTCTTTAACTCTTACAGAGGAGAGTATGCAGGCGTAGGAGTGGGAGAGTAGAGGGTTGAAATCCATGAGAAGACTTCACAAGCTCCACTGTTCGATCTTGTGGGGGTTGAATATGTATGCTCTGGTGATGAGGAGAGAAACCGGTTTTCTGTAGACTCCCTCTTCAGATCTGCTCTTGTCTCCTGTTCAAAAGCTCCTAGTAGTAGAGCAGTTCTGTTTTTATTTTGGGACGTGTTGAAGAAAGATGGACTGAGGTAGAGGGAGGCTGTGCTTACCAGAGGCTTGAGACAGAGGCAGAATGCTTCATTTGCAGACAATATTGATTATGGCAGGTTTTTACTCTTGAACTTTTCATGCATGGTATGATTTTATTTTGCTGGAACATAAACTGGTCCTCTTGGGTCAGCCTGAGAAGATCAGAGATGGAGGCTTTGGGGTGATACAGTGAATCTGAAGTGTTCTATGAGCTTGTGAAACATTGCTGCATAATATCAAGCCTCACATAGCACTTTTGTCAACCCTTAAAGCAGCTGAGAAGTGGTTTTATTTTTGATGTCTGACTTTTTTTGTTACTAGTCTTCAATTTTGTGACTCTCCACGTAGCAAAAGTTGTGTTGTGTTTGGAACGGTTTTTACCTCTTTTTTTCTGCTGGCTCTACTTGTGATGTTTTTTTGTTCCCTTCTCTAATTTTCTCCCTTTCTTTCATTCTGAGTCTAGTGTTGTGGACCACACACACATGCTAGCTGGCATGCACTCACCACCCAAGCTTTATTTTGTTTGGGAAGAAAATAAACCTCACTCATGTTCAAATGGCAGATAAATTGAAACGTGACAATTCTAGCCCTTTCGTCTTGTCCTTTTTTCTTGATGTACTCAAAATGGGGATGTGGTTTGTCTGTATCCTCATCCTATGGCCTTTTAAAATGCCACCACTCCTTAACTGGAAAGAATGCTTTTAAGGTTGCAGTTCTCCCAGAAGAAATGAAAAAATAAAATAAAACTAATCTGACTTATGGTTTTTCTTCGCTATGGTTGCCCTGTGTGTATAGTATTGGTAATGTTGTTTTTCAATTTTGCTGTCAGAGTACATTATCCTCAGTACATGCTGGCCAGTAGATCATTGTAGCCTCTGACTAAATTAGCAAACTGTAAGGCTTTAATCACTGTGTTAATTAAAAGAGGCTGAAACTGTCCTTTAAGAATCCACTGCTCTCCACTGCCTCTTTAATCAAATGCCCTTTGCCCTTAAAGTTCATCCACAAAAATCACTGTTCATCCAAAGAACAGCTATCCTGCTTGTTCTGTGCATTTGAAAGGGATCTAGGCTTGTACTGCAAGCATGATTGCACTGGAAAGTTGTGCAAAGTCAAACCTGCAACTGATTGCAAATTTCTGCAATCTTGCGGTTTTTGTTTGTTTGTTTGTTTTTAATCTCCTGACACTAAGTGGTTTGAAGTGTCAAACTTTTAAACTTTGCACTCCTCTCTCTAATTATACGAGTGTAGATTGTGCTTAGTTATGAGGCAGAGGATTAAGTGGCCAGCCTGAAGTGTCATGTGATGGTGACAGGCTGGGCTGTTTTGCTGAAAGGTGGAGCGGTCACACAACAGTGGACACATCTCGTCCCATGTGTGTCCAATAGCAGTCTAAAGTATTTTAGAGCTTAGAGACTGTCTGAGTGGTAGACTTAAAAGACCACACTATCTGTTGATTTTACTTGGAAAAGGACACACTGGCTGTCCTTTCAGTCTGGTAATTAGCCCATGGTGGTATGGCACAGAGACCACCATCCCTGTGCTCCCAGTGCCCTTTGGGAAGGCCATGCTCTGTATCTCTGAGTGGGAAGTCTCACAGTTGGCATATCAGCATGCCTTTCTAGCAGCAGTCGGATCCCCTGCTGCTTTGTTTTCCCACTGAGGGCGTAACAGTAGAGGTGGTGTGGCCCGGGCGAAACCGGCATCGGTTTCACTTAATCCGGGCCTTGTGCAAGTCCGACCGCCTGTTGTGTTCAGCCAATCATTGCACTGCACTACGTTTTGGGACAGGGCGTTATTAAACAGTCTTTGAACCAGCTGTCTCCCACTCTCATCTTTTTCTATTGAGATTTGTGGTCAAGATAGAGAGTATGATTGGAATCATGGGCTAGTCACTGGGAGGTGGGAGAGGAGAAAAGCAGCGTGGCGAAATGATAACGGCTTAAATGCAAATATAGTGGGTTGCTGTAATGTCCAGACAAAAGCTCCTCAGTCTCCTTTCCTCACTGTCCTGCATCTTCATGTTTGTGGGTGTGCTTTGTAGGTTCTTGTCAAGTTTGGTCTTGAGTTGGAAAGTCTCGGGAACTACACTGGTATTTATTCTGATTAGACTAGCTGTGGTAGTTCTGCAGTTTGTTCATTTAGTTGGGATGAGAGACAAAGACAAACACTCTTTGATTTTGTTTACAACTTTGGCTTGAGATCCAAGTGCCTTTTTACCGGCTTTCCTCCTGTTTCCCTAAACTTTCCACCCTCGATTTCTCCTTCCACCCATCCTTCTCCTCTCCCTTTCACCCCCGGAGGTCTGTCTCATGCTCCTCCCCTCTGTGGAACCCAAACACTGAAATTGAGAATGCCCAAAACCTGTAATGCCAGTACAGTGACGAGGAGTTCACGACACTCTTCAGACCACAGATCCTCAGTCTGGAGCTCCTGCTTTAAACGAAGCATCTACAGCGTGGGGGGGGGGGACTTTTCTACCTTTAAAAGCTAAATTTATCATCTTTTTCTTTATTTTTTTCTTTTTTTAAATGAAGCAGTGTGTCAAAAATGAGATACAGATTTCACAGATCTTTGTTCATCATACTGGAATGAAAAACTTTAATTTCACAGTTTCTTTGCTAGTTTTGTTTAAATAATGAGCTGTTGAGCAAATACAGAGATTGCACAATTAAAATGAATCTTTTAGAAAAGCAGGATAGCTGCATGAATGCATAGATTCTGAATACACTTTGAGATTAATTTATCAATTTTGTTCTTCGAATAATTTTGAATTACTTTCTTTATTTCTCTTTTGAGGCTACATCTAACATGCTTTGCTTTATTGCTTCGTCATGTCTGGATAGAGAACCATGTGTGGCACAGATTCCTGTCCTGTGGTGGGGCTGGGCTGGGGAGCTCTAGGGCCCCGTGGCCATTTGAATCCCAAACAGCTCTGGATTATTGCTCTGCTCCACTGCAGTAAAGCTTCTGTTCGTACCCTGTTCCTTATGATGTGAGCGAGACACTGAGCATACGGCGGACGAGGAGCTCAGTGGTGCAGGTGGCCATGGTTGCGGCCCTGTTAATTGCCCATGTCCTTTTATAGTGCTGTCTGTGCTGCCTGATGCCGTCTTGTCCCTCGCCTCTCAGTAAATAAGTGTGTGCCATGAACGTCTATGGGACATCTGGCTGATAAGATCCTATAAAAGCTTGATGTGTTGACTTGGCACAACAAGCAGATGCTGTAAGTCGTGGGTGAGCAAAAGTACAACATAAGGCTTTGCTATAAATGTAATGTTTATTTTGGGGCAGCTAATGCTCGTATTTGTGCCTCCCTGCTCACTTCCGCCAATTTTACAATGTTCATCCGGCTCTAAGCATTTTTGGAGGGAAATTCAGCCAATGAGAGGTCTCCGAGGGGCTAAGATTATTGTCTGGCTGACGGTTGCCGAGGGCGCCCCTGAGAGATTTGTGCCCTTTGGCTGGGCAAGCATTGTCATGACGATAAAGCCAGCAGGAATTACAATTTGAAAGGCGTTGGAGATTAGAATGGGGGTGGAGCAGTGCTAGAGCCGTACGATTTCAGTGGCCTATGGGAAAAAGAAAGGGTGAGAAAACGAGGAAGGAGGAGATTGAAAAGAGTGAAAGAGGAACAGGGGCAGGGGGGCACACTGCTTGCACAGAGCCAGAGTGTGAATAGGTGTGTACGCTCACAAGGATGAGCTAGCGCAGCAGTTTCATGAAAATAAAGACTACAGCATCGCTTACCCTAAGAGTTATTGGCCATGCGGGAATGGGTTTGCTGGAGGACGACATGAAGGAGGGGGATGAAGGAGCAACAGATGAGATGGTCTGTGCCCGTGCCGCTGGTATGTGTTTCCTGTCACCCTGCAGATGGAGGTCCATGTGAGAATTGGGTTGTTGCGGTTCGGGAGAGAATGGAATTGTCTGAGGCCACTGAGGTGCAAATAAGAAAAGAAGTGAGAGTACAAGCGGCTGTTGACACATCATGCTGTCTGATAACGGCCACTTCAGAGAACACGTTCCTCTCTCATATATGGGCCTGAGCGCTAAAACACCCCCAAACTGCGCCAACGTGAGATGTGCTGCCGTGCCCAGTGCGTTGCCTGCTGAGGCTGAGGGATATCTGCACATTTCAGCTGATTCTCTTTGTCTACCATTATTTTTGTCTTCTCTGTCTTCCAAATGCAACATGGGGTGTGAATGTATACAGCCTATTGCTGTTCCCATGAAGAATCTGGAATTTGGAGGATGGCAGAGGGTCCCCCCTAGATGAGGGTTGGGGTCATGGGGTGATGGGGTCACAGGTCAGGGGTGAGAGGTGAGAGAGCTAGGAGGAGGTGTTGACGGCGAAGAACAGATGTGCCAAGCTGAAAGGCGGGAGAGGATACAGGCCACGGTGGATGTTTGAAGATACCGTGGCTGAGGTTTTGCCTCTTACTGGGATCTCAGTTGGCGGCTGGACTGAGAAATCAAATCAAGTTTCAGCAAAAGGAAAGTTAAAACACTTGAGAAACATGAAGGGTTTTTTTTTTTTTGGGGGGGGGGGGGGTGTCAATTAACATGTAGTTACAACTTGACCAAAAATAAATTATAAATTATATGGAATAATTTGACCCCATTGGAGAGCTCATCCTTTTTTTTTTACTGCTCTTCTGACTTTTCTGTTTCTTCTGCATTTTACACCTCTCTGGGCTGCTGCATGTGTCTGCAAGTGTATGGGCATCTCCTGTCCACCACTGAGACCTCTGTACTGAGTAGCTACCATAGTGCTGTCTACCACAGGAGCAGTCTGAGGCATTCCATTGTGGCAACCACTGCAAGTCCATCTTGAGCTTCTCTAACGTGAGCTGTTTCTGTCAGATTTCTAATGAGGTTTTGGTGAGAACAGGCCCCATGTATCTGCGCCACATTGCTTCCGATTGGGCTTGATCTGCACAATAGAAGGAAGCTCACAGTCAATAACAGTTAACCAACAGTACATCAAACGGAGGCCCCCGGGAACATAACGCACTGAATACGGTTCCCATCAGTCAACCGCCCCAAGACTGCACAGGGTAAACAGGGAATTAAAAAAAAAAAGACTTAATTATTTCCGGAATGAAGGAAAGTGGAGGGAAGGGGAAGAGGTCGAAAAGGAAAAAAAACCAAAACGCAACAATACAGGAACTGTACCTGTGTGGGGCAATGCGCCTGTGGGGAAAGTTTAAAGCCTTGCGCACGCTCCCGGCCTCCTTGAGGCTCATGTGCTAGTATGCGGCTGGCTTTCCCCCTTCCTGCACAGGGGTTTGCCGCGCACACAATAGCCCAGGAATGCGCTCCAGGAGAAGTGTGTTGGACTGCAGGAGAGCTTGGGAGGGCCTCCTCACCACTAATTACAGCCGCCTTGCCTCAGCCAAAAAGCAGCAGACAAGTTCCACCATGCTTGTTCCATACGGCTGCCTTCATTGTTGCAAGGTTTTTTTTTTCTTCTGGAAATCCCTTTAGTCTGTCTTTAGTCCCTTTCTTTTACTGATTAAAAAAACACTCTGAGACACAAGCTTGTTCTTATGTTCATGTATTTTTCTTCGAAAGAATCAGTCGGGCACTTTCCATATTTTGTGTTAACGAGAGTTGAATCATTGGGTGAAGGAGCAAATCCCAGGGTGTAAGAACATGCATGACACACACTGAAATGGGTTAGATTTCTGTGCCCTGCTTTTAATCATCTGGCTATTTTAATTGGCCCGAAAGCCGATATCCATGTGGGTGCAGTATCAAACAGATTGCTTTCACTTCAAGCTTCTCTCCAGACCATACTCGTAAATGCTGAGCGTTTTGGAGATGAGGAGGCAGTACGTTTCAGCGGTACAGTTTTAATGGCTCGGCTCAAATGTGCTAGCGTAAACACTGACCTAACCTCAGTCGAATGAGGCCGGCATATCTGGGAGCGTGGGTGGGCGTGAAAGGTGTGTTACATATGAAGTAGGGCTTTGATCGGGGCTCGGCTCGTCTTGAAACAAAATGTGTTCCAGTGGCAACAAGTGGCAACCTTGTTGTGATAAAATCTGCTTACATGTGACCATGAAGACAGGGCCTGTGCTTACTTTCTCTGAGGTGTTCATCCCGGTGACTTGCTTTGTCTTTTACGGCGAGTGCACTCATGATTTCATCAAAGCAGTACTCTGATTCTGCTTTGAATGCTGGAATGCTAGTCTGCTCATTGCTTTATGTCTTTATTACATGGTTATTATGTTGCATGTACATGCACACTAATATTCCAGTCTTATGCCAACTGAAGTGTTATATAAATAACTTTATCTGATTTCTTTAATTAGGTCTTAATTTCAGTAAATCTGATCCAATCAACATGCTTAGATTTCTGATAAATACTTCAATTAATCTGGGTGTGTAAATAGCTTCCAATTTTTGCAAGTACAACCAGGCAAACAAACCAAAGTAACAGAGACTAATAACACTCATGTGGACGTTCTGACATCAGGTCCTTTATGGAAAGAAACCAGACTTTCACTGATCTCACATAAACAGGGGCTTGTCCTTCATCACACAATTGCTGTGCATGTGGACACTTCAGTTGAATTACTGCCATAACCTGGTTCTTGCCAAATAACTGAGGTATTGTTGTGCATGTAAACACACTCATTAATATAAGTTTAGCAGACTTTCATTTTCTGCAATTCCATGCTCTTGGGCTGCACTCTGCAAACATGGAATACATGTAATTGGAAAAATTAATAGGCAGTATTGTGTGCTTAAAACCGGGGCGCAAGCTTGACGCCCAAAAGATGAAAACCAGAAGGGCTCTTGTCAGCGTGGCGGGATAAATACTAACTGATTTTCCAGCGAATGCCTCATTCACGCCGCTGCGCTACTCATTGCACACGCGTTCCCTTCTTGTGTAACCGCATGCTTAAAGGACTGTTCTGCAGGTACAGCTCTTAAAGCTAAGCAAAGACTAGTGGTTCTAAACGCAGTTAACGGATTTTTAAGAACTACTTTAAAGATGGGTTTTCCTTAACGTTTCTTCTACCCCCCCCCTTGCCAAACTGATTTCAGGGCCTCTGTTGGGTTATTATGGCGTGGTGTTTTTTCCCCCTTCCCTTACCCTGTCGCTTGTTTCTCTTCTCTCCTCTTCCTCTGCACCCTTTACCTTTCACTCGCCCCTTCCGCCCTTCCTTCTCTGCTGTGCAGAGCCTCCGAACAAATGCCAAAGCGCTAAGCCTGCCGTGTGCTCCGTGCACCCGGGGGACCTTCTGAAGCTCAGCTGCCCACTGCCCAAGGCGGCCGCGATCGTCTGGACCAAAGACGGCTCGTCACTCGGCCCAGACAACCGCACACTCATAGAACGGGAGTGGCTGCACATCCGCGATGCCACGCCCAGGGACTCGGGCATGTACGCTTGCAGCGCCGCCGGCTCTAAGGGCAGCCACGCACTTTGCTTCATCGTTAACGTCACAGGTGAGACGCGCGTCCGTCGGCCTGCGGATGCCGGTGTGGAGAGGCCGTTATTCTCGTCAACAGTTGATTCGGGAAATGGCTGTTAAAATGGCATCATTTTTTATTTTATTTTTTTTAGGATTCGGTTGAGTGTGATTTGTTGTTGTTGTTCCACGTTTGGCTGTTTCAGGGCCTCCCATAACATCATTTAGGATTTAAGAATTTGTGAGAAGTCGCTGAACTTGCTATGGACATTGGAAACATGCCTGTCTTGAAAATCGGGGTTTAGCTCCAACGTTTTCACTTGGAGTTTGATGAGGTCATGTTTGCTGATGACATGTTTGATCAGATATGGTGTTGTATAGTGTGAGTTGTTTAGTAATAAGGTTACGTTAGCAATGGGAATGCTAGAATTGTTGCGCATATTAGCCGTCTTTAGCAGTGCTCGGTTCGTCAGTGTTGCAACATGGTGTTTCTGAAATTGTCTGTAGCAACATCGTCTCTTATTCTTCACCAGATTATCTTTTAGATGTGAAATATAAATAACATGCATGACTTTTTAATAAAAACAGCTAATACGACTGGCAATAACTGTTTAGTAGCTAGCAGCTATTATGCTAAATCTTCTATTCCCAAGTGGTTCCATAATTGGTGGCGTAGCAATAGGAGTAGTGCAAGAATGTAGAGGCGTGAAGCCTCAGTCAAAGCCAGACGACGATTACAGTGTTCCCGGTGCTCTCTGCAGATGCCATCTCATCCGGCGATGACGAAGACGACGCAGAACGATCGGATGATGTCGAGCTAGACGGCGAGCAAATGCGTGAGTATCCGGTAACTGGGGCGCTGCTGTTCCCAAACAAGATTGTTCTTTAATTTCCCTGCTGACTCAAAATCAACATTGGCACTAACATTGCCGCCAGGGAGTTTTGTCCTTCCTTGCTAGTGTGTGCTGAGCAGAATCCCGAACGTTGTTTCCACGCTTGACATATGTTACAGTTCGCGCTTCAGTGAGCAGAATAGAAACAAATAGAATGTCAAATATTTTCCGGCTGCTGTCCTGGACAACTTTCCCATTTCCAGTTGTCCTGTTCACTTGAGCCCCTTCAAGGCTCGTCTCTGGTTATTTTCAGTGAGCTTTCCTGTGTGGTCTCCGTCGTAATGTCGTAATCATGTTTTGGTTGCAAAGGCCGTCCGCGCTGATAGAGGAGAACCGCGGAGCCGTTCTTCGTCCAGCCATGTCATCGATCAATTTAGACCTGTGCTATCGATCGCTCTGTGCACTTTCAACGCAGACACATTCCTGGCCTTCCTCTGCTGTCTCTTTCCCTCTTTCTCTCACTTGCTCTGTCTCTCAGGTAGCTTGGCCTTTTGGAGCCAATACGCAAGCACCATCCATTACAGTAACCACCCATCAGGTCTGTGTTCTTTACCTGAAAAGAGATGTGTTTTGCATCAGGCCAAGGAAAGAGAAGAAGGGGGTGTGGCTGGCGTTAGGGGCGGGGTCTGTGGGGAGGAGGGTGGGTCTTTGTCTGGGGTGGTAGGTAAGAGGATGAGTGCTCTGTTTTGAGGTATACTGAGGAAGAAAAGAGGAGAAAAAAAGCTTTTGGATGTTGTTAACATTCCTGTAACACATAAGACCCTTATGATCCTGTGCCTACTGTGGACTCTGAAATCAGAACTGGTGTGAGGAAGCCAAAACGGAGAGAGGATGTTAATGGGGGCTGGGATAAAAACTCACTTTATTCAGTTTTAATCAGCTGGTTTTAAAAACAAAGCAACTATGTCCTGGCACATCCAGCAGATTTGTCATTTTCAAATCATTCGAAACTAAATATCAAAGCAAGTGGTGGAAAGAGAGGAGGAGCAGAGAGGTTAAGATTTTTAGCCAGCAGACTGGTTTGGATCAGGACCAGCTTGTGCGTGCTGTGCATTCTGGCCTTTGGCCGAGGATGGGGATGGGGTGGGGTGAAGTGGTCAGGGGGTGTGGTAGGGGGTTGGCAGGGTTCAGCATTGTGCTTGGGGCGGTTTCGGGCTAGGTGGGTTGGACTTGTGCCTAGTTGAAACCACTCGAATCTATTTGATATTACTTTGCAGAGAGGGCCTCAGTAAAATAAGTCTGAAAAATATTTTCCCCACTTTCACCAGTATGTTTCAGTTTGTCTTCTTTGAGCTCGCAGGTTTTGCAGTAAGCATCACTGGACTCCTAACAGACTTCATGCAGATCAGGCTTTCCAGGAATTGCTTTGTGTGGCAAACTTAATACAGGTCGGCTTTTCCAGGAATTGCTTTGAATGAAAGAAAGCTTTCTAGTTCCCTGATCTTACAGATATTATTAAGATGCAGATGAATATCATTTGTGCCTTGCTTTCCTGTTGCCAGTTTTTCTGGCCAGTAGTTTGGAACTGGCTGCACAGCTTGGGTGCTATCGTAAAACACACAATATGAGCGTATTCTTTTCAAGCGTATTTTACAGTTATTGCCAAAATAACATGATGTTGATAAAATATTGATAGAGCAGGTCTCAGACCTTCAATACCTAATATATGAAGCTTGGATTAAAAAGGTCTGGTTGAGACTGTGTTGGGTCAGCAGGTGGGCACTCACACTCGCTCTGGGAACTTGGAGGGTCAGCGGCCTTGAAGTCTGCTGATTCCGGACAGGGGCATGGGAGTGCGGAGAGAGAGAGGGAGAGAGTCCTGCAGAGATGAAGAGACCCACAGGAAAAAGATAAAGAATGTGATTGAGTGTGGCAAGGAGCACACGCGCACACACACACACACACACACACACACACACACACACACACACACACACACTTAACCTAGCAGATAGGGTGACAGCGAGAAGAGGCCTTCACGCCCAAGGAAGACTCTGTTTAAACGTCTAATATGAAGTTATGTTATGCGTTATACGTTCTGGTTGGTACACTCGAACCTATTACCATATTTGTCCATTTATGGATGAGATATAACATATCTACAGTACTTAAATCAAGACTTGATTATGCCGTGATAATAAAGAATATTTCAGATGGGTAATTATTACTTCACAAGTGATTATTTAGTGTTTTTAGGCTATTGCAATCATGTGTTATGTGAGTTAATAACCTTAGATGGCCATGATTCAGCTTTTTAAAAAACTATATAGTGCAAAAGTGTAGGAATATAGCTGAGCGGTATTCTAGTCTACTTCTTCAGTTGCTCACCAGGGTCCCTGAAAGGAATTCGGATGCCGAATGTTTATCGAAACTATGATGCCTTCCGGAATATTCTTCCTCCTGTTCCCACCTTGTCCCAGCTAGCCACAGCTTATTCCACTGCTCATGTCCATCGGACAGAGCCGTCAGGACTCCTGATGAGATGAAGGCAAAGTGCTTAGTCCAGTGCTAAGAAAGCCACATAGAAAGCCACTCTTCATAGTAGCGCTCTAACCTTTCACCCCGCACTTTCCCCAATGGCTTGGAGGCAGTTTTTCTTTTCTTCCACTCACGTGTCTTGGCGCGCAATACAAAGCGAATGTGGTTTTTATTTAAGGGAAATCAGTGCAAGCGGCAGGGTTTCACTAGCCAGCCTTGGTGTCCTGCTGCTCCGGAGCTGTGAGCAACGGTTTGGGTTTGCATCCTCACTCATGACCTCCTGCCTCGCCCCTGTCCACGCCTCCCCCACCTCCTGCCTCAGCCCTCTGCCTCGTAGAGCTCTGCATCTGCCCTCACCTGTCCACTGTGTGTGTTTCCTCTGGTGTTTTTACGAGCCAAACAAAACGGAACTGGGGACGGTTTGTTTGCTCCCGGCTCATTCGCCACGTTATACCAGTGTGCTTTTGATAAGTATTGAGTCTTGGAGAAGCCAAGAAACAAAGACACTGCATTTTAAGGCAGTGTCTCATTTGAAAAGCCATTGCATCACATGTGGAGGTATTTGAATGGGTTTGCTATTTAAGAAAAGTTTTATCATAATTTTATAACTTTCATTATAACTGTGGTTAAACAGCCATGATGGTGTTGATGGCCAGTAAAGGTTTTGCTGAAAGTTATTCTCTGATGCGTTAGAGGGTCAGACATATAATGTGACTTTTTCTTTTTTCGCTTAAGCATTCTGGAAAAATTGGGTGTCGGGACTCGTAAATACTGTATTTTATGTTGTACCAGACTGCCCGCTGAACCATAATGAGGCCTTCACACTGCACCCAGCTACTGAGGCAGGCCATAATTGTGAGTTATATTATAAACAGAGATATAGAAAGTGTACTCTTCATATTATGTAAGGTTTTAAGAGCTACAATTCAAAGATAAACTAAAAGGTGCAGAGCATGTGCCTTAAGCTTTATACTAAATGCCTTTTATCTGAAACCTAAAACATCCTGTGAGCTGAACCAAAAGCAAACATGAGCAGCAGTTCAGGTGCCGTTGCTCTGCGCTGCCCGGACATGGAAGCGGGGAGGGTTGGTGAGTGAGCGACGGGGTTGATGGTAGTGCTCCCTGTCTGCCTGCAGGCGCACCACGCTGGGTCTCGCCAGAGAAGATGGAGAAGAAGCTGCACGCCGTGCCAGCGGCCAACACGGTGAAGTTTCGCTGTGCCGCCGATGGCAAGCCCACGCCTATGCTACATTGGCTGAAGAACGGACGGCCCTTCAGGCAGGAAGACCGCATGGGCGGCTACAAGGTAAGCTGGTGAGCATCCACCCACATCACCACACCACTCCATCCCGGATCCCCTAGCCCACCCCATGCTCCCCACTAGGGCTTCCGTTCAGCCGTCGACATGCATAAAATCTACGCCGCGAACGGCAGAGATTGGAGGCTTGTGCTGCCGAAGGCAGTCCGGTCCCACAAAATGGCAGATTGGGGAAAGTTCCTCGTGATCGTTCCCATGAGTGTGCTGAGCACTGATGAAGTGCTGGTCTTCTGAAAGGCCCCGATGTGAACCCTTTAGTTAAAGTTTAATCGGTGACTGGACTTGGGCTTTGTTGGACAGTGTACCTCACCCAGTGCACGTTTGCACTTCCTGACCTAAGAGCTGTGCTGATGCAAACAGAGAACTTCCTATAAGGTAACCCAGTACAGCCTTGTATTCACATCCATTTAACCACAACTCCCACACCCGCTATACAGCTGGAAGAGGGGAAATCATTGCATTTTGATTTGAACTTTTTTGGTTTAGGAACTTTTATAATAACTGCTAGCAAAGTTGTAGTAAGTATGCAGCTACATTACTGTGGTCACTGCTTCATGGACTCTGTTTTATATAATAGTAGCCTAAAGAGATAACTTTAAAAGAATGCAAACTTGTTGAGATGGTAAGGAGCTTTATCAGTGCTGCTTTATCAGCAAAAGCTTATGTAGTGGTGATCTGCATCTTCCTAACCTCCATAGCAGAGTCGTAATATCAGAAAATATTCTATTATTCCTACATTTGCCATGATTATAATATATGTTAGGCTGTATTTATTTGTCTTTGAAATACCTGAGACCATGCGTCATGGAAACTCAAATAGCGCAATAATGTTTTATTTCTCTTTAGCATTACTTTGATGTTCCTTTTCCCTGAGATGTCCAAATACCTCCTACAGGACATGCTCTGTTTTGATTGGATGTGTATTTGCTGGGGTGGCGGGTGTTTTTTTTGTTTTTTTGTTTTTTTTGCCATTTTCAAAACATTTTGTCTGCTTTGCCAAACAGAAATCTCGTGGCCATAAAATCGTGCTCGCTGAAAATGGCCGCCGTGGATCAGCCATGGTCTTTTTAACAGTTGCACACTAGGAATGATTTATTTCCTTTCTCTTCATTTCTTCAAACTCTGGAGAGGAGCTTATATATCAGTGATCATGGTCAGTAAAAGAGGGAGAGGGAGAGAGCAAGGGGATGTCAGTGCGATTTAGAGCACAGCCCGCAGTCATTGGAGGCAAATTCCTGTGGCATGGGCGGTCGCACGCTCACTCGTGCTCCGGGCCGTCTGTCGGCACGCCGGTATTGCTTTTCCAACGGTGCCGAGAGAAGGCCTGTTACGCTCGGTCTTTTTCTCCTCCCTCCTTCCACCTCCTTCACTCTCCCGCCTCTGCTACAGCGGCTCCGCTGCCATTTCTCTGACACTAGGAACACGATAATAGACAAAAACGTTTTCATGCAGTATCACAGTTGAAACGCGTTTGGCCTGAAAAGGACTGCAGAAACAATATTTAAAAAAAAACAAACAAAGAGTTGATATGAACTACAGCTTTGTTTGCAGATAAGGAGCCAGCAATTCAAAATATTGAGTGAGATTTGAGCTTGTGTTGCGTGAGTCTAGGAAAGTACTGTATGTATCCTGGAAAAGTGAGCGAGTATTGGGTGAGTTGTAGGAGAATACGGAACTAGTACTGATTTAGTGTTAGGAAAGAGTGTGGATTAAGTGCAGAGGGAGTACTGGAAAGGTATGGAGCGAGTACTGAGTGAATACTTGGAAGGTTCTGAGTACTGACCTTTGGTTCTCATGCAGGTCCGACTCCAGCACTGGACTCTGATTATGGAGAGTGTGGTTCCCTCTGATAAAGGCAACTACACCTGTGTGGTGGAGAACAAGTATGGCTCAATCAACCACACATACACCCTGGATGTAGTTGGTGAGTATGCACAGGTGTGGGTGGGTGTTTCCCTTTCCCACAGGTTTATTATACAGGTGCAGAGTGTGTGTCTGTCTGTGTGTGTGTGTCTGTGTGTCAAAGCCAGCTTTTGTGCAAGTGAGACTCAATGTAGAATGCCCCCTGACAACCTGCCTTAAACTTGACTCTGCTGAGGAAATAGCCTTTCAATTTATTCATTCTTACCAGTCATCCAGTGAAGTTACTACAGCGTCTATGGTCCTCTGAGCCTTTCAGATAGAACTAATTTCTCACCCACGGAAAATAAATGTGAGGTTTGGCAATTGTGAATGAAGCTGAGTGAGCCAATTTTCTTTGCTGTTTACAGCACTCATGGAACTTCATAATGAAAAGCTCAATGTCCTTATGAGCAGTTAACAATCTCCTAGGAAATCTAGAGCAAGTCTGTGGTCTGACTTCTGCGTCTTCAGTGACCTACAGAGCAATTTTATAGAGCAGTATCCATAGCAGTGTAACACACACACACACACACACACACACACACACACACACACACACACACACACACACACACACACACACACACACACACACACACACACACATATATCTAAGGTTGAAACACAAATACCCCCTATTTAGGCCTCCTGCTCTGGGCTAAGTGAAAGCAGTTTTTAAAAGTGCATCTCTGCTGTTTTACCGCGCAGCAGTAAAGTGTTTCTGTGGCTGGCCCGAGGGCGTCCTCATAGCACAGAGAGCACCCGGGAGTGACTGACAGAAAGCAAGGGTAAGGGTGGATGTGCCCTTTAACTTTATTTGACTTATGAAAGAGCCTATGAAAGGGACAGAGTGAGACAGAAAGTCAAAAGGCAGCCCACTATAAATTCTCCATGCTTGACTCATCATGTACCGCCAAACCGAACAGGACCCCAGCAAATGACTCCTCGTAACTTGTAACGTTGAGTGGACAGTGCGACAAGAACAAAGAACAGGATGGAGGGTGAAGAAGACAGCGAGGAGTGATAGAAGATGAGACAGAGGGAGATGGAGAAGAGAAATAGAGAGAGAGAGAGAAAGAGCAAATGTGAGCTTGTTTGGAATCCCACTAACCCTCCAGAAGGTGATGTAAGAATGTGTGGTGCTGACCTTGTCTGCAAAGCCCAGCTGGGTCCAAAGTGTTGGAGCTCTGCAGAGCCGGTCTGATTCACCTGATCATTCCTGTGGCTCCCTGTCAGACCCCAACCCACGTGGACCCTCTAGTAGATCAGTCCTGCCCTCTCTGTGCGTGGTCCCACTGCATACATTCATATGGCCACCTGGGAACCTTTGTGTTCTTTAAATTCACCATGAGGTTTCCCACGCTCCAGCAAGTCCCGCACGGCTCATGCCTGTTACGCCAAACGCCTCTCTGCCTGTGTCCTCTGCCGGTGGGTTGCCCAGAGTTCAGTGGTCTCACTTGGAGACATCGTAATGACCTGTGATTGCTTGGTTAATAACATAACGGATGGACTGTGATCACAGATGAAGAGGACACAGGAGAACAGCCTGTGTCTGCTCAGGGATTTTATGCATATATTTTAATCTGTGTTATCACCTATGAACTCTTAAACCCTGCTTGTATGTATGTGTGTGAGTGTGAATGTGTGTGTGGGTGCACACCTTAAGCTGTTTTCTGTGGAGTGGAGGGTGTAAACATTTGTGTCTGTTTGGTGAACTATCTGTGTTCTGTCTGACTAACCCTTGGATACTCACATTACTCAGCACAGAAACACTCTCTCACTCTCTCTCTCTCTCTCTCTCTCTCTCTCTCTCTCTCTCTCTCTCTCTCTCTCTCACACACACTCACACACACACACACACACACACACACACCCACCCACACACACACCCACACAATGTTTCACTCTCAAATTGTCATGTTGGGTCTATAATCAGATCACTAGGTGTTCAGTGGGTGTCCTGCTTCTGAAACAGCTTCTCTTCCTCCTATAATCGAGTCCCACTTCCTGAAGCGCACAGCCTTTTTAGAGGGACATTTCCATTTTCAGTGCCTAGGGTGGAGTATCTGATTCCATACTTGCACTAACGCAAACCAAACCTTCTACTCATTTTTCCTTCCCTCTTTACAGTCAGAGATGCAATTAGTGTGTGCAAAATTCTGTGTGTTGGTATAGGGCAGAGAAAGAAGAGGGTCTGTGAGAAAGACTGGCGAGGAACAGGCGAAGAAACCCAAACTCACCTACAGATTTGCCTCCCCATTGTTGACTTTTCAGAATATTATCAGGAACATATAGCCAGGAAGTCTAAAAACGTCCTTTTGTTGTCAATAGGTCAGGTTGTTTCTATGACAGCAGAAAGTGTTAGTATAACAGAAAGCGTTTTATTGAGACAGACTGAAACAACCCAGCAGATGAAGGGCAAGGTTTGTGCCTTTTTTCTTTTTCCCACCCCATTCTCCCCTTTCCCTCATCTTCCCTTTCACTCCCCATCTGTTGAGCATGCTTTAGTTTTTCCTTTCTCCTACCCCAGCCCGTCGTCTCTCCCCTTCACTGTAGACTACCTTTTCTTCAGTCTCCACTGGCTTCCCACTGGCTCAACCCTATAATCTGCCCCTCCTCCTCATGCACATACATCAGTAACCCTCTACCTCCAGCTCCAGAGTGACATTTTCTGCTGCGTGGTTCCTCTGCTAGAACGCTTGTCAGGTCAGGAAGAGGGTGTATCGCGTATCTCCCAACATATCAGCTAACCAGACCTTTCTAAAGGTTGAAGACATTAGGAAAATTGCCCCCTATTCTGTGCTTGTCCTGCACCCGGGAACCGTCATAAGCCAAACAGCATCTGAAAGTTCCAACTGCAGAAAAGCATTTCAGAACGGTTATTAGCTATAGAAAGCACCACGTGTTTTCCAATTAGCGTCAGTTAAAAGTGAACATGATGGAGCACCAGCTGGAGCTGGGATACAGAGCACACAGTCTTTTCTCATCCCTCACAAGGTACAGCTTTTTGTTTATGCCTTATCACCAGAGACAAAGTCCCGGCCTCTTTTTTTTGGGGCCATAGATGCTTAACAGTGGAGGAGAGGTGGCAGGTGGAGCTCTGAACCGTAGAGCATTCACATGTACCCGAAATTGCAGGCGCACCGCTGGCCTCGTTCTGAACTGCTCTGCCCTTAAAGATTATCTGCAGTGACGTGCAGATCTGGCTATAGCTGAATGCAGTTAGAGCAGGAGCTCAGTTGCATGGGGTGAAGTGGGATTGTATAAAAGCTTTGTCGTTCGTTCGGATGTGACTTGAACTGATTGAGAAAGAAGCAGCAGTGTTTGTAATGCAATGCAACTGTAACGCAATAATGCTGTCTGTCTCCCTCCCTCTGTTTGTATTAGAACGTTCTCCTCACCGGCCAATTCTCCAGGCAGGCCTGCCAGCCAATGCCACTGTGCACGTGGGGGAGGACGCTCGGTTCGTGTGTAAGGTGTACAGCGACGCCCAGCCTCACATCCAGTGGCTTCATCACATCACCAAGAACGGCAGCCGTTATGGCCCTGACGGTCTCCCTTACGTCCGTGTGCTAAAGGTATGACCCGTCTATCACAGGTCTCAACCAGTCACAGTGCGTTTTTTGCACCAAGGGCATTATGAGTTTATGTATGTTTCTCACTTGATGACATGTCAAAGTTCTTCCAACCGTGTCTTTTTGTTTGTTTTTTTGTTTTAATCTTCGAGTCATCTCAGTGTAAATATAACTACAGTATCATCAGCCATTTCCATTTTTCCTCCCTATTTTGCCTTTTGTTCTCCCCATGAGTTATCTGGTGGTGGGAATGTCCTTCTCCTTCCCTCATATCCGGTCCACATAGTCAACGAAAAGGACAAAAGGTTTTAACCGGATGCCATATGTGTGTTCTTTTGCCCCACCCCACCCCATGTCGCGCCGCCCTCTAGCACTCGGGCATTAACAGCACTGACATGGAGGTGCTCACACTCCACAACGTTTCGCTGGACGACGCTGGCGAATACATGTGCAATGTCTCCAATTACCTTGGGCACGTCAACCAGTCAGGTTGGCTGACTGTCCTGCCAGGTAAAAAGAACAGTGTTGATGACCTCTGACCCTCGACGACCTCTTTTTCTGGTGTTTTTGGGTTGGTGTTGTTGTTGTTTTTCGTCTCATCGTGGTGGTGTGTGGTGATCCTGGGACTTTGGCTGCAGGGTTGTGGTCTTTTTTTTGTTTGTTTTTTGTGGAGCTTCTCAGGATGATCCTAACTGTCCTAAAGTGGCCATGGAAACAAGATTTTCCCCAGTCATCTTTTCTCCTCAGTTCTCTACTTTTCTTTATTCCTTACTGTTCTTCTGTTTTCCCTGTGCTTCTCCTCTTCATCCATCTCCCCCTCCTGTCTTCTTTTCACTTGTTCCACTCTCTTCTCTCCACACTTTCAGAGTATCTGTTTGCTTGTTGTCCATGGTACCTCACATCAGGTATGTGTTTGCATGTTCTCCGAAGTTCTGCTGGGCTCAACCTAGTGGTAAGGGGTGAGGGCAGCCAATTTAGTTTTGGGGCATCCTCTTCCAGCCCAAACCCTTGCTACATCTCTGTTCACACAGGGGTCCCCTTTTTGTGGTGCATCTTTAGTGTAGCCCTTTATCACGAAGGGTTCATCTACCATCCATGTCATGCGTAGATGAGGTTTATGGCGCTAAACGTTTCCCAGTTCTCTTCTCCTCCTGGTATTTTGGGTCTCACTCGTCTCTTTTTCCCTTTCTTCTCTCTGTTCTTTTCTCCACCTCCCCAACGTCCTCCTGCCCACCTCCCTCGTTTTCTCTGACCGATCTCCTTGCTTCCCCCTCCCCCCTCCTCTCCTTGGTTTCTTCTTCGGTTCCTCCTGTCTCCTCCTTCTCCCTTTCCCAGACGGCAGGTGTGAATACCACGGACAAAGAGATCGAGGTCCTCTACCTGCCCAACGTCACTTTCAACGACGCGGGCGAGTATACGTGCTTGGCGGGTAACTCTATTGGGATCTCCTATCACTCTGCTTGGTTGACGGTTCTTTCAGGTACCTGCTCTTCTGCGGCTCCGCCCAGCTGCTCCTCCCCGCCCACTTCCACTGTCCACTCTTCTTCAGGGATGCCTGGGAGGTAGTGGGAGACACTTGTCAGGGGGTGTGGGTGGCATTCTTACAGTGGAATTCCAAATTGTTGGTTTGTAATTGGTTTATGATTGCTTTGCCAAACTGCGATGTAATGCCAAATGTAATGCATTTGGCCTATCACAATTATCTGACTGCAAATATCTAAATTATGATAAGGATTCGTTTAAAATTACATGTGCATCCCTGCTAGCATTTTAAGATTCAAATGCTTATTGAACTGTCCTCATTAGCATCCAAGTGTGGTTAGTGCTGGACAACATGTGTCTCCTTCACGCCTTCCCGTCTTCTCTTCATGTGCTCTTAGTAGCTTTTTTGAATGTGTGCTTTCTCTGTGCGTCCGTATGCATGCCTGTCATTGTCCATATGTTCTGGTTATTGCTGTAGCTTACTCAAGAAAGCCAAAATCCAGTTGAGCTTTCTCAATTATCAGTGCCAGTGCCCCAGTGGGTCACTGTATTTTTTTTGTATTGAATATGTTTGTGTGTGTTATTTGGGTGTGTGACTTTCATGTCTCTGTACTTCCTGATTCTGCAGTTAATAAGGCATATTTGTTGAATGAAAAATGACTGCAGAGGTGTTTTGTCATTGTATTTGGAGAAGCTCGGAATTCAGAAGCTCAGAATTCAGTTGGGGGGGAGTTAACATTCTCCCTCCATAGTAGTTCGTTAAGAGTGTGTTTCCAAACAGAAGATCCTTAGACCACGAGTGCCACCACTTTGCGGTCCTGACACTGAGCTGCTACAAGGCCAAAGCTTGATTTGTAAGGATGCTAAAGAGGCAGGATGTGAGGTGGATGTAAGTTTGCGTGTATGTGAGTTTATGTCTGGATACCAAAGGTCCCACCTGCTTTGGCAAGGCGTCCTGTCTTTTCTCTTGCCAACAATCCTTTCTTTCTTTCAATCTCACTCTCTATCCCTCACCCTCTATACCTCCCTCCCCCAGCTAGACAGCTACTAGTAACAGCAGCTACATGATGCCAGATGAAGGACATGTTAGATCAATTGGCCGAGTGTGTCTGTGTTTTTTGTGCGTCTTGAGTTTGCGTGTCGTTCATCTTTTCTTCTCCTCTCCGCACCTTCCTTCTCACGCTCTCTGCCTGCTGTGGTATTCTACCGGGAATACTCAATGTCCTTGCCAGCGTCTCGCTCAGTGTGACATTTAGCTTTCCCGTCCAATACTCCAGTGCGGTAGTCCTCGTCCAGAAGCTACACCTCCATCGCTAACAGCCTTGCCTCTCACCCCCCCCACCCCCCACCCCTGACCCCACCTCAGCTGAGTCAGGCGTCATGGAGCCAGACTTCCCACCCGACTATGTGGAGATCGCCATCTACTGCATAGGTGTCTTCCTCATTGCCTGCATGGTAGTGATCGTGGTCGTGTGCCGGATGAGGACCTCCACGAAGAAACCAGACTTCGGAGCGCAGCCCGCTGTGCATAAACTCACCAAGCAAATCCCTCTGCGCCGCCAGGTAACAGAAAGTAGATAAAGAGTTCCAGAACCCCTAAATACACCCACTCTGACATAAATACTGACACACACACACACCGACACACACACACACACACACACACACACACACACACACATCAAAAAACATTGACATGACTCTAGAAAGGTCTCATCATTGTAGAATTTCATATTCTTCAGCTCCTGTTCCATCTATGTAGAATGTGTGGATGGTTCAGCTTTGAAGTTACACCTTCACATAAAGGTTTTGTTTCTGACTGTCATGTGGAAGAAAGTTCAAATTTCAGCAGATTTGCTTTTCAAGAACTGCTGCTAAAGAGAAATTGCACCTATTGGGGCTTTTAGTCATTCTTACTTATTGCTGCAGCAAACGTATGTACCGAGTAATTCTTGATTTGACCAGATCTGGGGAATGTGAGTGAATGTAACAGCATTGGTTCCCCCTGCTGAAATCTTGCATTGTGGCAAGGGAAGGTAAGGATGACTGCAGAGTGCAGATACTGCACACCACTGTTCAGAGGTCTTGCCACATACCCGACGTGTCTCGATTAAACGTACAGGTTGGGATAAGCAGCCCTACAGCTCTCTGCTCCTCTAGACTTTGAGGTTTCCCCACTGCAGGAGCTGCAAGCGTTCATTGCAAAGCTTTTTTTGTGCACAACTTCAGTTCAATGATAAACATGTCAAACAACATGCCCATCACCTGAATCCTGCATGGCTCACCATGCAGAGGGTTTGTCTTAGGTCTTATGAAATCAAATGTAATCACAGTGATAAGTATGCACACACACATACACACACACACACACACACACACACACACACACGATGAGGGTATTCTGTGTGTGTATTCTGTGCCTGAAGGTCAGGTGATCAGCCATCTCCCTCTCTTCTGCAGGTGTCGGCTGACTCTAGCTCCTCCATGAGCTCTAGCACACCGCTCGTCCGAATCACCACCCGCCGGAGCTCAGACCACGACCAGGTCATCCCTGAGTACGACCTGCCCGAGGACCCACGGTGGGAATTCTCCAGGGACAAGTGAGTTCTTCCTACCTGGAGTGGTGTGGCTGAAGCTGTTAGATTAGCATTTTAGTGTTTAATATCCCCCCACCCTTTGCCCTAAAATGTTTAAGAATACTCTGAAATGTTATTAGTATAAAATAATTATTGTATGTCATACTGCAGAACTATTTTAATGTCAGCCAACATATGAAATGAATTTTATTTGTTTCACTAAGTCAGTCAATGTTTTTGGAGGGAGTCATTATTGGTCTTTATACAACTTTTATTATCATGATTGATATACAATTTATATCGCACTTTTTACAAAATGCCACAAAGCAGCTTTACACGTCTGGATCCAGATCCCTAATGATCAAACCAAGGTTGACAGTGACAAGCAAAAACAATCCCTGCTATATTACATTACATATTGTCAAACAGCAACAGCATTTCAGATGGTTAGATACTTTTAAGTTCGGTGTAGGAGTCTCTGCTTCTCTAGTGGCTAAAGGGTGGGTTATCTGTTTTTGTGATAAGTTTAATCCATTAGCATTCTTACACTGTCTAGTCCCTATTGTGTGAAATGATTAAGTACTGAGTAACATCAGAACACAGTTGTGCACTAATGTGCAATTACTTGGTCAGGATACAACTTAACTGGATTTGTAAACGCATTATACCTTCAGTGACTAAAGCATTTTTCCATTTAGCAATTAGCCATAGACAAATGTGCAGGTCATGCCTGCCTAGCTCCGATGCACTTAAGATAACAGCAGCACAACAAGGAATAGTGACTCACTTTTTAAAACTATGGCCACTGAACTGTGCAACTAACCACATACATCATCTTCTCTGGCAGAATTGTTACGATTTGAACACGAAGCACTGCACTTTATCATCTTAGCAAAGTCACTTAATTCTTTAAAGGAATTCTTTTGTCTTATGTAGCTGGACACACCCCCAGGTGAGTGTGTGTTTGTGTATGCGTGTGAGAGTTCAGCACGGCATTGTGCGAAGGTGCTGAGGAAGTGAGAGTGTAACTTGCCGTTATTTCCCTGCCAAGATCAGCAAGGTGATTGGACGTGGTGTAATAAAAGAGTGGTTTGTTAATTTTTTCCATTTCATGGAAATTTAAACTATAATATTGCCCAAATACATTTTTCAAAATTCTCCCTTTGTGAGTTATAAGCTGGATAATAGGCCCCCTGACCACTGTCCTGCCTCTGCCAGACAGAGAGCCGAGTAGTGTCTGCGTTCCGAGAGCCACGGAACGTCAGCATTCGTAGCTGGCGTGGAGGCAAAACATAACATTGATTATCTGCGGTGCACTCGGGCCAGACAGAGGCGGCCTTTGAGAGGACGGGGCCGGCGGGCGCCCGCAGCACAGACGTGGCGATTGTGTTACCTCGGCGATGGCCTGGCCCCAAGCCCTAGTGCGGGTGTCAGTGTTTACACAGCCGGGGAAGCGGGGGCGGGGCCAGCAGCTGTCAGTCAAAGCCCGACCCAAAGGGATAGTGGGGAGGGCAAGGGGTCGTAAAGTCACAGTGACAGCGAGAGATTAAGATGGAGTGTGTGCATGCGTGTGTGTGTGTGTGTGTGTGTGTGTGTGTGTGTGTGTGTGTGTGTGCACGTCTCAGTATCAGATGCACTTGCAATCCACCGCAAAAGATCTTTACAAAGTTGCAGATAGCATTCTGTTTATACCTTTGGCCAGAGCACAGTGTAGCACAGCCAGAGCACAACATAGTCCTCAGTAGGCCGCTCCACCTGAACCTCCACCCAAACCTTCAAATCCCTGCAGGCACATTGCTACAGTAACTCTATATCTCCCAGTCGCACTCTCCACTGTTCTAGCGGCTGATGTCAGGGTAGGCTTGGTCACTGGTGGAAAAGGGCAACTGCTTAGTGGATCCGAACTGGGCAAACACTATAATGTGAGAACACACTGCGCAAACACACAGACACACACACACACACACACACACACACACACACACACACACACACACACACAAACAAACACACAGAGACAGAGCCGAAACTGTTATCTTGCCATGGGCCTGGCACCACGAGTGAAGCCAGTGCTAGTTTAGCATTCTTTATTTGACTTTGATAGCGAGAGAGGAGCGTGACTAAAGCAACAAACTCTCACAGCCGCCTTTCACCGCAAGCCAGCGACTCAAGCGGCGGGCGACGAGAGGCACACGTCTTCACACTTGTTCAAAAACTTTAGCCTCCTTTAATCGCAAATCACTTCAGCCGAAGAGCCTCCCGCGGTGCTGACCTCCTGCGCGGCCGTCTGGCTGTTCTCTTCCACAGGCTGACCCTGGGAAAGCCCCTAGGGGAGGGCTGCTTTGGGCAGGTAGTGATGGCCGAGGCACTGGGCATCGATAAGGACAAACCCAAGGAGGCCGTAACCGTGGCGGTCAAGATGCTGAAGGGTGAGTACCACCAGCCCTGTCGTGCTGTTGCCGTGCAACCTGATGTGAGCCTTGTGTACCGAGGCAAAAAGGCACCGAGTGTTTGAATGCGATACAGCCGCCGCCGTCATTGGCTCTAATGTCAGCTTTTGTTGGTGCTTTGTGCCATTAATCATGATAGTATTTAAGGAAATGGAACAGTAAGAGGTAGCTGTTGACAAGGAAGTTAAACAGTGTATTTCTGTATGCAGAGAGTGAGACACTGGCAGAAAGAAAGATTGAGGGGAGACGGAATGAGAGAACGAGAGACAGAGAAAAAGAGAGAGACAGACAGAGTGTGTGTGGTGTGTGGTGTGTGTGTGTGTGGCAGAGAGGAAAGGGTGCTGAAGGGTTATTGGTTGGTGCTGAATGACACTGGAAGGTCTCAGCTTAGCAGACTGCATAGCTAACTGCCTCGGCCTGCTGGGACAGGCTTTCTCCTCACCTGCACAAAGACACACACACACACACACACACACACACACGGTTGTACATGCACACACACTCGCTCTCTCCTGCCACACGCATGAGCACCACACCACACTCACTCTTGCATCACAAAAATAAACACACACACATACACATACACACACACACACAAACACAAACAGAGGAGTGGGGGAAGGTGCATGTGGTTAAAAAGACATCTTGAAGTGAGTGGGGACAGACTATGGTGACTTGGCATCCTGAAGAGAAGAGCTGGCAAGCCTCTAGCAGAAGAAGACCGTCTCACTTCATAGCCGTCTACGCAACACTGCACAGAAACACTGCAAGTGTCTCCGCACTTAAAGAACTTTGTCACAAGTTCTTTAAAGTTAGAAACCATGTGTCCTCATGGAATGAAGGAGGGAGAGGAAGAACAGAGGAGAAGAATGTATCAGCAGCATGAAAAGACCACTGTCCTGAAGATTATTATGCTAGCCTGAACGAAGCTTTTTAATTCGGAGGTAGTGAAAGGATAGCTGTAGCAGGTGACCGGCCGTGAGCCTAATGCGCTCTAGTGGAGAGTTCTGCCGCACTTGGCTTCAGCTCAGATTACTCCTTTGTTAAACTACTTATTACTGTTCATTACTTTAGTTTTTCAACTGTGCACAGAATACACAACCAAAAAAGACTGATCCTTTCCTTTCCAGATGATGCCACAGAGAAAGATCTGTCTGACCTGGTGTCAGAGATGGAGATGATGAAGATGATCGGCCGGCACAAGAACATCATCAACTTGCTGGGGGCGTGCACACAGGACGGTGAGTCGCCACTCAGGTCCCGAAACACATTGCTTTATTTGACAGATCTGTTGCTTCCGGTGGGACAACTGCTGCAGATTGAATGTAGGATTCGGCCATGTACCACCTTCAAAGCTTTGCCCTTTCATGCCACCCCCCACCTCCCCCTATCAGGTCCTTTATATGTCATAGTGGAGTACGCTTCCAAGGGCAACCTGCGCGAGTACTTGCGGGCGCGCCGGCCTCCAGGGATGGAGTACTCGTTTGATATCGCCCGTGTAGCTGACGAGCCTCTCACCTTCAAAGACCTGGTGTCCTGCACTTACCAGGTGGCCCGCGGCATGGAGTATTTAGCCTCTCAAAAGGTGGATGCATACACACACAACCACGCACATATTATTCGTTTGAAATCAAATTTAAACCTGTCTCACTCGTTCACATTATCTGCGGGGAAATGGCGCTATCAGATTTCAAACTGCAGTTAGGAACCTCCTTCACTTGCAGATGTTCATTTACAGAGGGTGAAGTCCTGTCTCAACTATTGAATTTAAGCATGGTACGTGGCAGCCTCCTTTTGTAACTCGCAGCCTGAACTGCAGCCAGTGCTGTGCGTTGCTGGACGTGCTACCTAAGCACCTCATAAATGCTCACTTCCTCGCCTGGAATGAGTGAGGGTACTCCCTCTCGCGCATGGACGACCCTTCTTGTGCACTTGCTCACGGCTGCGTTGTGAAGTTTCTCCTTCGGTGCTGACCTTGCTTCAGTTGATGAATTAACCATCTTTCTTGCCTGTCCGTTCCGTCTCTCCATGGCAGTGTATACACAGAGATTTGGCTGCCAGAAACGTGTTGGTCACCGAGAACAACGTGATGAAGATCGCAGACTTCGGCTTGGCCAGGGATGTCCACAACATCGATTACTATAAAAAGACGACCAATGTGAGTTGCGTTTGCTCAACTTTGTGTTGTTGCTCTCTCCTGCTTCCCACATTTCTTACTTTTCTTTTCACCTTACTTACATGACAATATGTGAATTCGTCCTAGTGTACCTCCCGCACCCCTCTCTCTCTCTCTCTCTCTCTCTCTCTCTCTCGCTCTCTCTCTCTCTCTCTCTCTCTCTCTATTTCTTTCTCTATCGCTCTCTGTCTCTGTCTTGCCTCCCACTTTTCCTCTTTCTGTTTCTTCTTGTATTTCTCTTTCTTTCTCTGGGCCTGGCGGATTCCCAGGCAGCAAATGCGCAAAGTGACTGGAGAGCTCTTCCCTTGTTTGAGCCTCATCCCTCATCCTCGCCCCTCTTCCAAAGCCCCTGTTGTCTAGATGGCCATAAGAAAGCAGGGGGTTGGGGGTTGGGGCCTGCATGTTTACCATAAACCCTGCTTCGTCCACATCTCCCACCATTACACTAATCTCCTGCACCTATAGGCCTTCATACCGGTTTTACGCTGCCTTACTCCTGATGTCACAGGTACCGGTTTGGGTGCTGGGGAAAACAGCTTTCCCCTGGGCTAAAAATGTGGTTTCAGCGATGGCAAGTTAAGTTCACGGCTCTCGTGAATGTGAAAGCATAGCGTAATTGGTATTGTAAAGTATTGGTAAAGTATTAGCTCACATTAGCATTGAAGTAGCTGTCTCAGACATTTATAAACAACACAAGCCTAGTTGCAATTTCTGGAGGTCACCAGGTTCTGATTATGAAGTCATTATGAAGTCAACAGCTGAGCATGGCATTTTTAATCTGTGAGATCAGACCAATGTAACTAGCATAAGACTTGCAAATAATTGTGACTGATAGGTGCAGTTTTATTAGACTGGTACCACTGTGTCTAGCTGGCAGGTACCCAGCAAGCAAAGGAGAAAAAAAGCAAGCAAGAAAGAAAAGAAATAACCGTTGGCAAGGAAAGTTACGCAAGGAACTCGAGACGGAAAACCTAAAATTTGCCGGATAAAGGCACTAACTGTTGAGCTATCTGCTTTAGCTTCTTCTGGACTTAATCTCGGAGTTGGGTGAAGCAAACTGTATTACAACCCCTCAGGGAAATCAAGATTCCAGTTTGTGTTCTGGTAGAACTACCTAACTCAGGGGTCCTAACTCCGATCACTACAGACATTCCTGCTCGGACCTTAATGAAATTCCAGAAGGAGGGTATTTGATCACAGAGATGCTTCTCAAGTGTAGCGTTTAAAGAAAAACCTGACCCTGGGGACATTTCAGAGTGGAATGCCTTGTGTGGCCCTTTTGACCTTTTGACCTAAAGCCTTGTTGTCGGGTGTGTCCACAGGGTCGTTTGCCGGTGAAGTGGATGGCCCCCGAGGCACTGTTTGACCGCGTGTACACACACCAGAGCGATGTGTAAGTAACTCCTTCACTGGATTTTTCTTCCACAGTATGCCAGAAGCAGCCGGGCTATATGCAAGTACTGATTGGACACTTTGTGCTGTATGTTGCCTTTTACATGAAGAAAGAGATTAGAGTCGACGTCTGGGCACAGCGACCCTCCCATCCTTCAGGGAGGTGGAGCCAGAGCTAAGATACAAGCTGAAGCTGCCCTTTACGTAGTAATGGAGGGAAGTGCTCGTAGCTGTAGTGATGGCATACATGCTAACAAGAGGAGACTGTTGTCTTATAGGTGAGGAAAGTGCTAGCTGAACTAAGGCTGAACTAAAGAACTAAAGTGTGTGTGTGTTTTGTCAGACGGAGGAAGAGGAAGAAAAAAGAGTACGTTCAGGGCCAGTGCTATGGCAAAAAGCGAAAGATTTCACGCTCGACTTGTGGCCAAAGCTGTGTTACTAATCTGGCTAGCTTCAAAGCTCCTCAGACAGGCCGAACTCCCACCTCGCCTAGTCCCTCACGGAAGTAACCCTGTCTTCTCTCTGTCTCTTCACACCTCTCTGTTCACTCTTCCCTCTTGTTTTTTTGGGGCGTGGTGGTCAGGGGGTGGGGGTTTTGAAAACCTTGTTTTCCATCCATTGGCTAAAGTAATCCTGTTGTTTTGCGGTTTGTGGTAGCATTGATCCCGTAAATGAATGCGTACTTCCTGTTGCTTCCATAGAGCAGCCACCACACAGGGTTTTCACACAGGGTTTCTCTTCACAGAGTTGTGAGAGTGCATGTATGCGTGCGCGTGCGCATTACTTTGTGATCCAGTAAAGGCCGGTCAGTGTTAAGGAGGACCTTCTGTTGCTCTCCTTGCTAATTACATGTCATTGCTCTGTGTTGTAATTGGCTGACCTGCTAGCCTGGGGGAAGGGACTGCATGCGGATATACAGCTTGAGCACCAGTCCATGCATGACATCAGATTAAATTAATACATGAATAAGAATGAAGGGCAAATTGACTTTTCTGATAAGGACACCTCCCTGGGGTTTAGCATAGTTGCTGAGGTAACTACAGGTGGGGTGTGTGTGTCGGAGGCTAAACGAACAATTAATATTTTTAGCGGGGCTGATTGTTAAGGAAGAAGTTGATTTTTTTCTGTGATTGGGTTAAACAAATTCTGCTCTGTTAGACTGGTGACCAAGTGTAAACCTACCACCTCCTGCCTTCAAATGAATGCTTAAGCTATACAATTCATCATTAAATGACTCGTCACTGCTGGTTAAAATAGGATGGCAAAATGTGTGCTGGTTGAAATGTGGTGACCTTTAGGATGACCTTTCCTTGGGGGGTGCTTGGGCTGATCGATTCTGGGGAGGTTAGTGGCAGGTTACCAGCTGCAGCCGCTTAAGGTCGATTGGCACACGTGTAAAGATACCGGCGCAGATAAAAGGAGGACAGATACAGTGACTGCTTATGTAAACAGATGCCTGTCTGTGTGTGTGGGTGAAACCAGACAGCCTCTTTATGTTGCGGTGGTGTGGCGCTCTGGGGGACTTGTGTTTCAGTCGTGCCGTAAGCTGTTTGCCAACCACGTGTTGTGAAATGCAACATTTATCGTACTGAAGCTGATTTTCTCAGTGTTGTTTTATATTTGTGCAGTCATCATTGCGAAAGAAAATGCAACCTCCTTCACCTCAGTGAAAGAATCAGCTTTTTGGAGGGATGATAAGGCTCACTGGCTCAACATTAGCCTTTGCTAATTTGGGTGATATGGTAGAGGTGGCGGACAAGAAACTCTGTGGAAACACTTCATCATGGTGACAGTATCTTGATTTCATTCATTCTATTTATAACCCCTCCCCCATTCTGAGACCCAGTACTGGTGAAAAACTGTTTCTCGCCCCTCGCCCTCCCTGCAGTGTTTTGTTTCCTGTGAGTCTAAACTGCAGTTTGTTTTGGCTCAGACAATAGTGCTGGTTGTAGCTGTCCAGCGGAGTGGGGCTAGGGGTCGGGGGGTACAGAGGCCAACGTTCCATGCTCCTCTGAGGCCGGTGTTCACCCGCCACAGGCAGATCGCTGAGCCTGAAGCCCTGGGAGAATGGCTGCATTTAGAGCTCCTACAGTCGCCGGGTTGTTGCTACTGTAGGATGATCGTAAACTGCTCTGTGAATGGCTGCTCTGTTGGTGGTCAGCCCGGAGTGGACAGTGAAGTAAGTGCAGAGGGAGTCACTGCAGTCACTCCCTCACATGGAGAGGGCCATGTTGGGGGCCACAACTCATCCAGGGTGCTTTATTTGTTTGGAAAACCAAGCAGGAAATTGTGCAGCACAATTTTTTGTTGTCATTGAACATTAACGTAAGTAGCTCTTGCGTTAGAACTGTGGATTTGTGGATGTAGATATCAGGCACAGAATGTAAATGCCCAGTTACCAATGCTGTTTTAACTAGTAGCTGATTTGTCAAAGTTAGTTAGTTTTTGACAAAACTTTAAAAGAATTGCACTTGAATGTAGTCATTTGAGTACCTGTGTGTGTGTGTGTGTGTGTGTGTGTGTTCAGGTGGTCCTTCGGTGTGCTCATGTGGGAGATCTTCACGTTGGGCGGCTCACCGTACCCCGGCATTCCCGTGGAGGAGCTGTTCAAGCTCCTAAAGGAGGGCCACCGCATGGATAAGCCGGCCAACTGCACTAATGACCTGTGAGTCCTGCCCTCGCATCCGCCAGCCACTCAGAGTAACACCTGTCCTGATGGGTTGCCACAGCACCGGAGTGCTGGCTAGACCCAAGCTCCTCCCACCACAGTACCACTTCCTGATTCAGGACGACGCCTCCGTGCGTGCGCTCTCAGAGATGATTCCCACTGGTCGAAGCCACGTCCTCTTCATACAGCTGTTGGACAGAATGACTTCTAATAGCATCACATGAAAAACATCTATATGTCTACTCCACTGCGAGCATACTCCACACTGTACTGAAGAGGGGGTTCTGATGGACTCCAGCACTGCCCAGTTGTGTGGAGGGACCAACAGAGAGGGAGGCGTGGATATCTGCGGCTGGTGTTAACAACCATGTTTCTTTCCTCACATGTTTCTCAGGTATATGATGATGAAAGACTGTTGGCACGCCATCTCCTCACAGAGGCCCACGTTCAAACAGCTGGTCGAGGACTTGGATCGCATCCTCACCCTGGCCACCCATGAGGTGAGGTGGTTTCACAATCAAAGCCGGAAGCGGGATTTTGGAAGAGTTGGAGAGGGCTACGGGGAGGCGGCTAGAGGGAGGCAGGGCGTCAGGTTGGGTTTTATTGAAAGCGTTTAGGGTCAAGGGTTCCATTGCAGTCTGGTTGGTTTCAACTCTTGTTCCCTGCACTAACACCGCGCAATTATCAATGGCGAGCCTCTATCCGAGGCTCTTTCCATTCCCGGGCTGTTGTGCGCCATATCCGCATGGCGCGGTGAGGGATAACACAGGATGGAAATCTGTCAGGACTCGTCAATGTGGTTTGAGCTCAAGCTGGTGCCAAGAGCCCTGTCCTCTCTGTTTTTGAACTTCTGAAATGTAATAAAGTGCCTTTTCTCTCTCTCACACTCTTTTTCCCTCTCTCTCAACCACTTTCCTCCACCATCTTCAAACTTTTCAAACTGCTCGCAGATGTGAAGGTCTTTAGTAACGTGAGCTGCCTTGTGTTGAACTGGTGGTGTCCAAGCCAAACGCTTGCTTTTAGAAACCCAAACCTGTCCTCTTCCTCTTCCTCTGCCTCAAATATTTCAGTACCAGCCACAGAAGGCGAGAGGGGGAGTGTGGATCAAATTAACCAAAAGGGCCCGCTCTAAAACATTTGACATTTTTGACTACCTGTGATCGTTTTTTTTCTTTTAATTTGTAGTGTGGTGTACCGTAGATTTGTTTAAGTTTGCAGCCAAAACCTACATCTCTGTATGCTTCATGAAGCCCAGAATCCTAGGCTGTATCCCAGTGTGGTCCAACCATGGAACTTATAACACATTCAAACACTTTGTTTCCAAGGAAATGGCAAAGATGTCAACACTTTCCCTTGTGAACCATGATGGAATGTTTCCTGTCACTTATACCCTGCACATACATGGTTCATTAAGTATTATTTGTGCAAATATGTTTGCTCGGCTCCAGTTTAGGGCTATTTTCTGTCTGCCGCTGCCAACTCCTCCTAATCTGCTCCGGATGAAATGATGCACCTTACTTGGGTTACTGTGTGCTGCACTTTTTAAAATTCCCTTTTTCTCTTCATTCTTTTCTTCACTTACTGTGTTGGGCTTTTTTTCTTTCCCTACCTGTGTATGAGTGTGTGTGTTTGTGTGTGTGTGTGTGTCTAATATTGTTTTAATATTATGGATTCCTGATGTTGAAGTGCACCTGTGTCTCTGATACTTTAGGTTCTTTTGCTCATGAAGGAGCGGAACATATGTGCCCTTTTGTGAGTTTGTGTAAGTACGTGTGCCCCTCTCTGTCTACAGGAGTACATCGACCTGTGTGCACCCACGGAGCAGTATTCGCCCTGCTTCCCAGACACGCGGAGCTCCTGCTCCTCCGGTGATGATTCTGTCTTCTCCCACGACCCCCTGCCAGATGAGCCATGCCTCCCCAAGTACCAGCACGTCAACGGAAGCCTCAAGACATGAACACTGCCTCCTCTCACTCCCCCTTACCCACCCACCCCCCTTCCTCCCTTGCAAGCCTCCTGTGCAAGAGACACGTGACTCCTGCCACCCTGCCCCTGTCTGTCTCACTGCCTCCCTGGCTACGCTGGACATTCGGAGCAAGGGAGGCCGGGACACCGGCTATGCTGCTCTCTGACAGACTGGTGTGCGTGTAAGACGATGCGCAACTTGTGCGTCTGAAGTGCACGTGCAATCAAAAAAACATGACTAAGCTCTTAACAAGAGGATGAGGACCCAACAGTAGTGTTCTCTTTTTTCTTGACTGAATGATTAGTTAGTTCTGAGGGTCCACATTGTGTGTTTGTTTTGAGGTTTTTTTACCCCTTTTGTTTTGTGTTTTTGTTGGAGTTTTCTGACATCATTCCATTCCATTGCTTGGCATTCCAGGACTCTTCGTTCCCAACAAAAATGGAGGACACAATAAAATGGGAGAGAGACTAAATGGACAAAAAGGAGAAAAATAGGAAACGTGTTCAAAAGGAAACGTTCCACTAACAAAGGACTAGGAAAAAAGTTTGTAAGATTTTCATGTTCCATTTTATGTTGATAACATAGTTATCAAATAAAAGCCCATGCAGTTATTCGAATGGGAAAAATGTAATACACAGTATATATTGCTGGGTATATTTGTAAATATATTCAAATATGTAAAAAATATATATATTATATATTTACAGTGAATTATTTTTTGTATTGACTTCAGAAATATTCCTTCCCTTTCTTCAACCCTCCCCCCCCCCCCCCCAGCTCAAGGCAGGTTTCTTGGCAACCTGTTTTTTTTAATCTACCACATTTCTAGATACATGTACACACACACACACACACACACACACACACACACACACATAAAGGAACACACCTTATTTTAATTTGCTGACAGTTGAGCATTGGCTTTCAGGGAAAGAGATAGCATGTTAATTTATTGACTTATGTTTAAAAAATGAATCAAAAGGATAAAAAGAAAAATAAAGATAATAATATTAATGATGACAGTAGAAACAATAATGATTTGTAATGTTTGTTTTTTAATTTAAAGTGATATTTCAGTGACACAATGGTACAAAGGATTATTTGTAGTGGGTACTCGAGATTCATGCTTCTTATGGGTTTTTTTTTATACACAAATGTGAATATTAAGTTAAATATGAAATAACGTACATTTAATAGTCAGCTAATCCCTTTTCTTTTGTAGAGGATGCTGTTTTTATCCATCTATTTTACTCTCACGGTTTTAATTGAATTTGAGAAAGGACATTTGATACAGGAAAAAAAAAGATTGTTTAAAAATAAAAAAACCACTACCATTCCGTTAAGTTCCCGGTACAACATAGTTTTCAGAGGCATTCTCACAAGCGAAAGTATTAAAAATTGTTCAAGTGTTTATTTTCTACCTGACAAACGAGATGATATTGTTCTCAAGAAGTGTTCCTGACAGAATTGCAAAATTAAAGATTAAAAACTGAACACTATTGGTTGTGTTTTTTTCAAGCACCTATCTGAAAAATTGATTCATGCTACAATATCACAAGTTTATGTTCACTTGATATTTTATCAGCATCTACTACTACCTATGGAACCCTGCACAGTAGCACTACTGCTTTAAATGTAATACCCGAAGATACTAGACTTATCAGAACCCTCATTTTTGGATAGTCTCCATGTGGTCACCATGAGCAAAGCTTGTTCACACGATTGCATCCACCTCACCATTTTTCCTCGACAGTGCTTCATCTCAGGATTGGTCTCGTGGCGCCTTCGGGACATGTTTCCTCATGTCCACATGGAAGGGGTGAGAACGTGGCCCTCTTTCCTTCAGCCATGGGAGAAAGAACAAAACGAAAGTAGTATCATTACTGAAATGAGCCCCCAAAACCTGCCATTACTGAAATGAGCCCTCAACAAGAGACGCTTAAGTCTCCGATACTAGCATTATGCATGTAGCGCTGTCTGTGCAAGGTGCTCTGTGAGATTACAGCATTTGTCAAGCAACTCCCAATGCACTCATTTCATTAAAAAAAATTGCACTGCAGTTGCCCAAATGGGGATTTGGTCCAAACTGCATGGTCAGTCATTATTCAACATTCACAATAATTTAAAATCAAGGCTATAGGCTTAATCTGTGCCTGGCACACTAGCCCAGAGTTTAATTTGCAACCAAAACATCGCCAATAAAAAACTTCAACATGAAGTAAAAGTGTTTTAACAGGTGCTGGTGAATGTTGCCCTTTTATGCGGGCAGTTTCTCTTAATAGTGTTAGAGGAAGGTTTGATTCTTTAAGGCTGATCCTGAATCAGCTTCCCTCTAGAGCATTGTGGGGCAAAAACCCTCAAATCCTTCCTTTAAACGCTTTAAGTAATTGATGCAAACAAAAAATGGGCCAAGTAGTATGATGCAGATGAAAGCATGCTATAAGCGCTCCTTCGTTAGCCCTCATTAGTGTTTAGCCATGTTAGCATTTGGGGGTGTGGATGTTTAATGGGGGAGCAGATGTTTAATAGGCTGCTCCGCACCTGGCGTGGAGGGCAGCGTGAGGTGACCTTCGATGTGAGCACTCTCAAATTTTCCCCACTCGCTATGGCCTCCTCCACCATCTGCCGGGTAGGGGTGGGGTTTGGGGGGGCGGGGCATGGGGGGAGTTGGGATGGAGTATTTGTACAGGGCCTGTTCTTCTGGAATGTCAACAGCAGGCACGGGAGGGAGAGACTGGCCTCGCTGGCCCCACGCTCCACGATAAGGGTCTGGGGAATGGGTGGGGGACTGGAAGTTAATCAGTAAGCAGGGCCACTCCAAGCTGCCTGCGTACATACCCCACATTATTGCTGTTGTACTCGGCTCAGATCAATTCTTCAAACTGGTCGCCATTAAGCGATCTCGTTCACTTTTTTATTAACTCATGGTAGCATTTAGCTTCCAGTGACTTGCTATGCCTGCAATTGACTGCAGATGGCCAAATATCCAAAATTCATGCACTACATGCATATACTGAGATGTAATAATAATAAAAAAAAAAGGGTTAGCAGACTTGCAGCTACTGTGATGAGCCCTTCTTGTGCAAAAAACAACAGAACATCTTAAAGGTCTTAAACAGACTAATTGAATATGTGCAAAAGTGGAGGTCATTAGGGAGATGCTTCTGCTGGCCAACTTTCCTCCATAACTGCAGGGTGGAATGCAGTGGTATAGAGTCAGTAAACACTCAGCATGAACTTTGCTTCAACCTTTTGGGGCTAAGAAGCTATTATTATTAGCTGAGTGTGAATGTTTGATAGTGTTGCATATTAGGTTCAAGCAATATACTTATTTAAATTTCAAGTACTCTTACTGTATAAGTAAGGATAAATTAAGGTCATGGTTATTTTTCACTGTAAAAATTCTATCCAACAACTGCAGATTATTTGCACTTTAGGTTATTTATTGTATCTGCAGAGATAGTGTAATTGAAGCAATTACCATTGCCTGTGGGTTGACAGGCAACACCCAATATAATAATTTCACTAAGAAGTATGTTAGGTTGTCAGAACATAGATTAAAATGTATTAATATCTTGATGTTTTTCATTTTCAAAGAAACCTTTCCCTTTGTGAAGACTCAGACACACACACAAACACCATAAGCAAGCAATTACCTGGCTTTTGTCTACCCAAGCTAACCTGCTTCTCTTTTTTTCGCTCTAATTTTCCATCCCTGTATGCTTAAGTTAGTAACGTAGACACAGTGTCTATTGTGTGGGTAATTAGCTCGCAGGCTGTAGGTAGAAGAAGAATGCCCTTTCCAGTGCTCAGGAATGCCTGTGCTTGTCTTGAGGTTAAAATGTAATTAAATCAAAGGATTCTCCCTGGCTGCAACTCCATACCTGTCTGCCTGTGAAGACAGGCTCCCATCCCATCGTGTTCAGGCAAGACAGTCTAATTCCAGTCTTTCAATAATCATTTGGATGCATTTTGGGTTTCCACGCTCCACCCTCTCCTATATCCTTCTCCATGCTTACTGAAGTGTGCTCCAGGCCAGAGAGGATTAAGGGGAAAGGTATTATGAGTAGGCTTTCACACCTCTCTGTTCCATTGGTGCTGTAGAGGATGGGTGACATTGGACTTCATTGGAATAAATAAAGAACTACATTCATGTCAAACTCAAAAGCATTTTACATTTGAAGGGTGCAGTTTATGGAGTCATGAGAGCTGTGGGGTCAAAAGTCTTCATTACTTAAGTTAATTTCATTATTGAAGCAGTTTTCAGCAACGGATATATTGCATTTGACATTGAAATTTAAAAAAAGGTTTTGATCTATGATTTCATTACAAATGATAAAAAACTTATTCATGAAAGGTTGCCCAGAATTCCTTTCACAGCTCAACAGGGCCATCCTGACCCCATGGTTCTTAAAGCTGTAATGGAAATTGTGAACCCTAGTTGGAGATGCTTTTTCTGCTAATGTCTTTTGCTAACGATGTCTGGGACTGGGATGTCTGGTGACTGGAACAAGGCAGAGGGAAGGAGAGTCAGGGGTGGGGGAGTGGGGGCTCTGAAAAGGTGCTTTGTGCTGGTCTCCAGGCTGACGGAGGTTCAAGCCTGTCAGCGGCTGTGGTTCTAGGCAGCCAGCCAGGCCCTCGCTGGCACTGGTGATGGAGTGGACATCTGGGCCCATCGCCTCCACCCAGCCTGGGCCTCGTCCCCACAACCAAAAGGGTGAAAAAATAAACCACCCCCCTCCACTGCTGAATTCCCACATTGGAGCTCCATTCTCTTGAGAGAACCAAGAGGAGACCCCCGTGCAACCTTGAAGCTCAGCTTTGATACTAACTCCACCATCACCAGGCTCTGGTTAGAGGAGGATTTTTAGGCATGGCTGTGCCAGTGTAGTCTTGTGCCATGTCTTAGACTGGAGGACCCAGGCAATGTAAAGGCTGGAGTTTATGTTGGCTGAACTGCAGTAATCAGACATGATTTATAGTGTTTATGTAATGCTCCGCTTGGCTGTCAACAATGGTGATGGCCTGGACTCGGTAATGTCTATCCCATTCATCTATTGAATTATGCTATGGGCACAATTAAGGGCATTAAATAAAACAACGGCTAGATGAAGAGTCTTTTTTCACAGTTTCTGCCTTTTTCCTCCAGCTTCAATCGTGGCAGCCACAAGACCATATGACTTCTATTTGTTTTCTTCAGACACATGGTTTGAACCTATAAGGATAACTTATTATTATTAGCAGATGATTTCAGCATAGTCTCTTGATTTATATAGACTTAAATGCATATCTCACTTACACAAGTGGCTATCTGAAGACAGAGACTCACGCTAAATTAACACTGAGATCATAGATAACTAAAACCATTTTATGGACTTTCTTGTAGTGAATATATATATATATATATATATATATATATATATATATATATATATATATATATATATATATATATTCACTAAAAGAAATGAAAGTCTTCCATAAAATGGTTTTAGTTATCTATGATCTCAATGTTAATTTAGCGTGAGTCTCTGTCTTCAGATAGCCACTTGTGTAAGTGAGATATGCATTTAAGTCTATAAATCAAGAGACTATGCCGTTTGACTGTAGGGGGTATAATTCACAGTGCATATAGAATGAGACGAGAAATCCAAACCATATTGAGAGGGGAGCTTGAATGAGGGCGCCCGACTCCACCCCTCAACCCCACCACCAAATAAAATTCCCTAGTTCTGGACGCAGCCCAAACCAAGCAGAATATGGGAGAGAATCTTTTTAGAAGAACCTCAGTTATGCAAAAACATAGCTAACATCCTCCTTTAATTCATCTCTCAGGTCTCTATATTTTGAACCATCTTTCTGAGCAGCACGATTCGCCAAAATCCATATGGCTTCCTAGGAAGAGCAAAAAAGATGAAGTGAAAGAAAAGTGATGCAGACCTAATACAAAACCAGTACACTTGAATATTTTCTGAGAACAAAACAATCGAGAGCATACATGAGGAGACTTGGAAATTCGTTATTAGAAGCATTTTTGAGCTCAAAAGGAATGTACCTCAGGTTTAGAGGATTTAGAATTCCAGTAAAAGCAGTTCTCCAGTCTCAGTGTTCTTCAATCTCAGTGTTCTCCAATCTGTGTTCTTCGATCTCAATCTCAGTGCCTTTCCAACACTTTTCTACTCTAGACTAAGTAAATGTGCCATAAGCATGATTGTTTGTAATTGATATCAAATCTGGTTAAATTTTTTACAAAATCATAACCTCAAAAGGTTGACTCTTGCTCTGTGATATTATAATGACCTTTGATCTGGAAACTCAACCACACGCAGTTAGACAACCATGCATAAGTTTTTTCCATATGGGAGTCTTCCATCTATCCCAGAGACCTTAGCTGTAGGTCAACTTCAGTGGGGGCCTCTTCATTGCCTGGTTACTGTTTATCCCGGCATAGAGTGCTCTCCCCAAATTCAGAGCCGTTTGGTGACATAATCTCCACTTAAGAGCTACATAGTGCCGGACTATAAACATGCCCTGGGCTGATAGCTGATGCCTGACACCTGCTCTGAATGAGTCTCTCCACAAACCAAACATGCAGCATTGGTTACAGTGGCTTAACTGCTGTACATATACTTATTACCGAAAGTGTCTTCACTGGAAATATTCAATATTTTGGATACTGGAAGCTTTACTACACTAATTGCAACATTTCAGCAATACTATAGATGCATCAATATGACTGTAATTGGCTCAATTGGCGGTCTGTACCAAATATGACTGACCATCACAATAAATCAAACAGAGATGTGAGTGAATTCCATCTATCAACAATTGCTTTAGAACTTTTTAATATTTAATAAATCAATGGTAAGTCGAACATGAGAAAGAAGCTATTTAGGGCAACATATACTGGCAGAGGGACGGAGAAGGCAAAGAAGATAGGAGAATAGAGACCAAGCAGGAAAAAAAGATCATCATATTCTCTTTGGGAAAAATGGACAGGTGTTGATTCAGTGTTTGCTCTTCTTGTCTCTGTCACTTGGAATTGGCTTAGATAGAAATAATATGGAAAACAGCTAGAAAAAATTCCTTATTGTTTGTTTTTCATACTTACTTAAAAAGCAGACAACCCTTTTCCCCATGCATAAATCAAATTTGGGAGATAATTATCTACAGGCTGACATTTTTTCCTTTATAATATGCAGAGATTTGTTCAATAAATGACTGAATCAAAGGCAACATAAAGGAGAAGACAGAAGCTCATAGTGCAAACATTTCAAAAATACATCCATTTTCTTGAAATCTGTTTTGCTCTGCTTCAAAGAAGTTACATTTGTATTTCCATACAGACCTAGAATAACTCCTCTTGATGATTTAGTAACAGTTGTCTACATATAACAATGTACAGTAAATCTTTAAAAACTTTGTTCCGGTCCAGAAGAAGACTCTGCAGACAGGGAGGTTACTGATAAGTGATAACCCTGCATGTATGTGTGGGTGTGTTTCTGTGTGTTTGTACTCCCACCTTCACATTTGCTCCAGAAACGTCCATTCCCTTGATGGTCGTGCTTCCTGCTCTTGATAAGCAGACCCAAGTGGTCCGAAGATTTGGGGAGTGATCCGTCAAGCATGTCGGTGTTACTGCATGACTTGTTGCTTCCGTGGCCCATGTAGCTGTTTACCTATAGTGAAAATATACCACAAATGCCCAAGCACAAACCAGGCCAGCTGTTCTCACAAGGCGAGTCCCTGCAAAGGGACAGAAGGCGCGTAGATACGGGGGTGCTGCTAAGGAAGAGGTATTGCTGTAAATTTAGGTGACAGAGCAAGGCGTTATGGGACAAGAAGGCAAACCTATAAGCACCTGGGTCAGGCGACTGGCTTCTCATCATTTTGGCAGCGCGGATGGGTCGACCGCAGGGGTCTGCAACCCAACACGCACACACGTGTTCCACACCCGAGCCAAGCCTGGACTTCCACTAATAATTTCCTCATTTTGTGGTATGAACTCTCTGAAGCATTTCATATATTAGCCAGGTCATAAATTTCTAAAAACAAGCATATGTCCAAAACATGGAAGATTTCTCTCTTATAGTAAACCAAGTCCTTCTGTTGGTCATCTATAGACTAAGCTGTGAGCACACTCTTTGAAATTTCATAGTAATTAACAACACAAAACAGTACCTCTTTCTGCACAGATTCTGATATTATATTGTAATATTAGAACTCTTCCTGTCGCATCTCTTTCATTCTTGGACAGTGCTATGCAGAGTGGTGGTTCTGAAGGCACCCAGCATCATTTGGAGGCAAATGCAGTTTCTGGATTAGTAAAGACCAGATGTAACATAAAACCTGGGGAAGTCAGTTTTTCAGTATGACAGCTTTTCAGAGAATGCTGGGTGGACAGCTGTGAAGCACAAGCAGAAGTGGAGAAAACTCACGGAGAAGCCCCACTGCTGTACTGTAACTGGACACACTTGTCCTAACAGTGTAATATCAACCACTATAGTTAGTATTTACCTCAACCCTTTCCTGAAAACTAAGTGATTCCTAGAATGTGGAAGGACTATGGTTCCCTTCACTGTACCGCCAACATACATGCTTCATGTGAGGAGAGAGATACTGGGCCAATTTGCAGGGAGCAGAGTCATGCTAGATGTTTGGTCGAAATGATTCTGTAATGATTTCAATTAATCACTGCTTGGATGAATGTCAGATTGCCAGGTATAAATGACACTTAATAGATTAGATCTCATTTAAGTGGTTCTGCTAAGAGAGTTAGCGTAACATGATGACATTTGCTGATGTGCAAGAAAAGATTAGGCCAAAGTAAAGATACTGCAAATTATTATGACTGACATTAACTGTCTTGCTTGTGACATGGACTTAGTTATGGGAGTGGGTGGGGGGCTGGGTAAATACCTACCTATCAGAGTGTGGAATTTTGTATTTTAAATCTTAAATCTTAATCTTGTTGATTTAATGTAGAAAAGTTTAATGGTGTGAATGGTTCTTGATAGAAAATGCACAACTGCTTTAAAGTGATTTGTGTAAATGAACATCAGAATAAAGCTTCCACGGGAGGCTAAGGTGTACAGGAATGTTGGTATGTGCATATACCATATGTGCATTTATACACGCACATGCATGTCTCTCTCTCACTCTATCTGTCTCTCTATCTCACTGTATTTATGTGTCTGAATGTGAGTGTGTAGGATTTTGGTTCAGAAGAAAAATTTATGACAAAGGATGTTTGGTTTCCCTCCAGCTCAAGGGTAGGAAGTATGAAATATGTGTTTGTGTTAAAAGAGCTGTTATTTTTCCCTACATCCAAATGGCCAACTCAAACAGAACCCTACAGCAGACATTTCTCTGTCATGTGCACATGCGTGCGCACCTCCCCCCCCCCTATACACACACATCCACAACTACAGACACACACATCAACGCATGCACACATACACACAAATACAGCCATAAGATTTTGAGCATAAACATACCAGGAAAACAGATTGGCAGTTGCCACAATCAAATGCCACATTTGTGGCTAAGGTCCAGAAACTCTTACGAAGAAAATCTATTTTAAGATAGCATTACCACATAGCCATCTGATATAAAATTTCAAGTGTTAGTTCATACAATGTGTATGGATACAACTATAGTACATACAATAACAGTAACTACATTATTTACCATTTATCAACACAACTTAAGTACATGCACAAACTAGCATGATTTTGCTGAGGTAATGTGTAATGCTCACTCTAAAATCTGGCATCGCCCCTCTGTCTGTTGTAATATACCAACCCACCAGCTCGGTCAGAAGTAAAGCACAGAATTCAGAAAATCTCCTAATACAAAAGAAATATGATCAACCATTTCCAGAATCATACTCAATAATAGCATGATTACAGAGTTCAGGAAAAATCCATTACTATGTGTGTTGTGGTGTGACATTTGGATGTGGTTTGTGGAGGTCTGCCTTTCCCAGCATGCAGAGCTAGTGAAAAGAGATTAATTCAATATACATCCCACAGCTATCGATGCCTTTGATTAACTGGCATAACCAGTCTTATGCAGTCTTAACTGCAAACAATTAAAATAAGGAATGGCAACCTCGTTTTTCATTTAGTAAATTATCTGACCATTAGCTGAAACTTTCCAATGATTTAGATTTCAGAAGTGACAATATATTGTGACCAACTCAGCTGCACAATAAGTGAAAATATCATATATATTCCTTGTTGTTCTAAGGAGTAGAAAATTGTCTTCAGTGTTACCTTAAAAGTAACAAATATTTAACCAATTGCATATTACACATGAATGTAGTTGCATAAATACGCAATTATCAATTATGTGTAATCTCTCCACTATACTCCATCAGCCCATAATTATGGTCCCCATCTCATTTATACATTGAGTAGAATGTCAGAGCCACCTAACCCCCCTTTAGCCTTCATAAATCCTGGGCCCCTGTGTTGTGGAATTATGGGGTGAATAGCAGCAGGCCACTCGTGTTTCGCTAGGCCTGCTGCGATGCTATCTCTGTGACCCATTCCTCGCAGACAACATGGTGCCACTCGCTCCGGAACGGGTAATGGGCCCAACCACCATTAATGCTCTCACTTCCCATACAAACCAGCAAGCTGGTGGTGTTGCCATGAGAGGATCTCGGGTCTGGGAGATGGAGAATGCGAGAGAAACCATGAGAGGGAACAGAGGTACGAGTGTGAATGTGTACCAGATTGTGTAGCAGATATTTAATTGGTGGAACAGTGGGCCAGTGGGAAGCTATCACTTCTGAGGTGGATTTTTGCTGCTTTGATGTTGTATTAGAAAGCTGAAGTAGTTAGTGAGAGCATTCGTTTGCTATCTCCTTACACATTTCACAACTCTAGGTTTACTACTTTTTTAGGTAGCTTGATGACATGTTTCTTCTAATTTGTTCCTGCTTCTTCTACTTGGTTCCTGCTTTTACTTGCTGTTGTTGTTGGCGTATTATCACAGTGAGACCCAGCTGTAAATTTGATGACTCAAATAACTAATAGAAATGGCCACCGTGTACCTTAATTCTTCTGAAACTCTCAACTTGCAAACATCCTCATGGCATGCCCAGCCCCCATCTCTCCACACCCACTCCCTTTCATATCCCTTCATCTGGACAGAGAAGATGAATTATAAACATTGTGTATCCCACTGCCAGTTGTTTGGTAAGAGCTGCATATGTGTAGTAATTGTGGGTGAAACTGAAAAAATGAACTGCTGTCATGCAAAGACGGAACTTTGACATTTTAACTTCGTCCATGAACGCTGACCATATGGTGCCATTTGTTTGAACCCTTTTTGGGGGAGTCTATGTTTAATATTGCATGTGTCTGCTTAAAAAAATACATAAATTTTGGTTTCCTCTGATGGAATTTGGATTTGTTTAATGGTGTGTGTGCGTAAATGTTTACAGCTACAGAGAGAAGAAATAAACGACTTCAGCAACAATTCTCAAGAATGAGCATCTCTGGCAAATCATTTGCCAACTGTAAACAGTACCGATATTGCAAATGAGGTCTTGAGGAGTGAATCACAACTGTTTAGTCTCACTTTATTTATCTCAAGAATGACGTTGTTATGTATATTCATGACGTATTGGCGCCATCTTCCCTCATACTGCCCTTTTTTGAGCTGGCTCATCAACTCTTCCTGTTCATGAGTGTAATGATGTGCTGGACTCTGGACCTGAAAAAAGAACCTAAAATTGACAAATCATCCCCTCACAAAGAATTCATAAATAGCGGTTACATACAATTTGAAAAGTGTCAAACTATACTATATGACTAGTAATAAATACCACTACCTAATCCTAACCTTTCATAAATGTTTTCAGCGCTAAGTACTTCAGCAAATATGACAGTAAGGTCCATACATGTCTATAAAGATTAAATTAGCAATTGTACCTTTGTTTGCACTATCTGTTAACCAATATTAAAAAGAAACACATCACCTGGCCCAGCCCCTAATGATGCACCAGTGAGGTTCCTGACCTCAGAGGTCTCCTGCTATTGCCTTACTTATATCAAATTACCAAATAGGGCCAAGCCAAGACAAGGTTGATCAATGTTCCATACCATCAGATAATGGTTGAGAGGGTCCTGTGGCAGATCTGATTTGCAGGGCTCAGTCTGGAACAATAGAGTCTAGTGTCGCCATAGAGTTCCCGGTACAATCAGACCTTTTTAACTGGCCACCAACATCATTGGAGCATGGTAATGAAGAAGGCCTAAGGGCCATCACAATATTTATCTGGTTAACTTAATTTAAAGCGATGGCCCCAATGCCCTTTGTAGATCAAGTGTTCTTGAGATCGAGGGAGGCCTAGACTTTGAATAGACTGAGAAACAATGATTTCCTGTGATAAAGATCTTTGAACAAACAGAGATGGCACTTGTTTAATATAGTATGAACCAAATCTCCATTAATATTATTGGTTGTTGTAGGAGCAGAATGCTAGTTGTTGTCCAGTTAAAGCTTGGTCTTGGTTTAGATATAACTAATGAAGAAAGTCAGTATTGATCTTGGATATCAGCTGCTTTGTCTACTGATATGCCAAATACAGTTTATCTATAATATAATCTGTTCACTAACATACACTGATGCACTTTGAAACTCTGACTTCTTTGACCTTTAGTTTACAGACAAATGACACATATAAACAACCACTGTATTGGTAAATGTGTTATAACGTTGTAATATGTAAAAAGAAAAAAAACAACTAGAAATTAGTGGTATTATTTCTGTACATGTCATTTGACTTTGGCAGTAATAATCCATTAATTACTCATCGCTTTAATAGCGAAACATCCAAGATTTTGTCAGTGTAGTAGATTTTCATTGTAACTTAACAATGAAATGTTTAAGCAACACTATGACACTCTTGCACAGAACAGTGCACAGTCTGTTGGGTATCTTTGCTCTAACAGCCAAACTAATTGCAGGAAATAGCAGGGCACAGAGGGGCTTAGCATTGAGACCCTTAAAGTCGACTATCAGATCCTCTGCTCTGTGAACCCTATAGAAATTCAGTTTACAGTAATGATTACAGGAAGTAGAGCACAAAATTATAGCCCCAAAATGCAACAACTGGCACAAGACGTAGGGGCTCATTATATTACACAGCATAAACAACCCCATTTTCCTTCTTCAGGGTGCAAAAAGGGCATTATGAACCTTCGAGGCCTTTAAACAGCAGTGGCAAAAGCAGGAGGTTTTTCGCTAGCTGTGATGAATGATATCTCTCATCCCTGCACTGGGCACCGTGGGTTGCTGCATTTGGTACTACTCTGTGGCAGGCATGGCTGGACAGTTGCTGGGGCACAGGCATACTATGTGTATGCAGCTCAATCCATTTGCTTTGGTAGACACGCCATTTGGCCAAACTTTTGCCACAGCAAACACAAGCTTAGGTCATGCTGCAGAGGCATCATGGAGCAATGTGCCGTAAACACAAGCCTGTTCTGGTGTCAGGTCCACGACTGAGTCACTAAAGCACACAAAAGTGTCCTGCCCAATTTCAGAAGGAATATTTAAATTGTCATCTGTGCATAGGTGTTTTCGAGGTGAAAATGAACAAGGACACACTGTCCTATAACAGCCTGTCTATCTTTGTGTATGTATTTATGTAATATAGTTTGCATCAGGATTTTCATACCTCCCACTCATACCCTTTCATAAGAACTCCATTACATCAGAAAGTGAGGTCACGCTGCTGTTGAATTTATATTACGTCAGCCACTAAAACACTAACATCTGCATGCAGATCCGTACCACCCATGAACACCAGCTTGTGGGGTACCCATGCTCTTATTTTTAAAACTTTTAATATATGTTAACTATATGTATATAATTAATAGTGAGTTTAGTACAAGATCTGATTGGGTGCTGTTTTATTTGAAGGGAGTATATTATTACTCTTACACTTACACTTACACTGTACTGGCAGTTTGTGTGTGTTTGTGTGTGTAGAAAGTGTGCTGTAGAAGTGTGGGTTTGTTAGTATAGTAGATGTGGTGTGTGTAGAGTCACTGAGCATAACAGGTCACTCAAATAAGACAAAGGTTGACAAACAGATTAAGAACATGTAGCATGATTGGTGTTACATAAGACTTACTGGAAATAATGACACGCACAGGAAAGAACAAATGCTGAGCAGCTGAAAAAAAATCTTGACTTGTGTGAGCCTTGTCTGACCTTGGAAACCCTTTAAACCAGACAGATGCATTCAGCTATGTCTTCCACTTCTAAAACATTCATATATAGATATAGATATAGCAGCACAAAAGGTTCTTAAAAACCTCAGCCTTTGTTATGGTTTCAATTTCCACATCTTCTGATTTAAATATTACTGTCAGCAGAACCATCACTTTGTGGTACAATGTAGCTGCAGCCTCTCAAGAGTCAGGAGCAAATATAAATGTTTTCAAAGCAGGTTTTAGCAGAAATGGCGCAATCATACCCGCCCCATCATGGTTCAAATTGCGCACCCTGAGGGTACCGTTTCGCACCCTGCCCTGGTAGATGGATGGATGTGTGTGTGTGTGTGTGTGTATGTGTGTGTCTGGGGAGGTGGAGTGAAAAGGAGACAGAGGCTGAGAACAGGAGAGATGGGCTAATGCATTTAGATTAAGAGAAAAAAACTGGGTTTTGTTATTCTCCAGGTGTGAAAACAAACCAGCCAGGTGAGAAGGAAGAGTTGTGGGGACAAGGATCCTGCAGGGAGGTGAAGGTAAGAGGGAGGTGTGAGGGTGCTAGGGAGGTCAGAGAGAGGTCAAGTCCAGCATCGTGGAGTCGAACTCCTCCTAATTACAAAATGGGGGAAGGGGGGGTTGTCAAACATGAAATCTGGTGGATGGGGTGATGGAAAACAACTAGAAATATATCATGTGTTTTCTGACCGGAACAATCAGTGTAGGCCTTCAGGGGCCTTTTGAGAGCTCAGTGTGTCAATCACAGCTATGGCGCTGAAGGTTCAGCTTCATTTTTCCCAGTGAAATAGCAACCATAAAGGAAAGCCAATTAAACACCATCTCACAAAGGCCTACCTCGATGTACTAATGAGCACATAAGACAGCCTTGCTATCTGCGGCATTTGTATATTTACAATATAGACATGGTCACATGCACATAACAAAACCAGCATGGACTCAGGAGTGGCTTGGCAGAAACATAGGATGCTTTGATCACTGGCACTTTCTTCATGTAGTTACAGTGGTGTTTGCCTGGGGTTAAAGGACCTTTGGGATCTCGAAACAGGAGAAGCTTATGCTGGGATCAAGGCTGCCACAAGCTTTTGCACAACTCCATACAAGACAAATGGGGGGATGGTTGTGAAATCATTGGCTGGTTAGTTTGCTATTGTCTTGAGCACTTGCGGTTTTGCAAGTAAACAGTGCAGGGGTAAACATTTAGACAAAGGAAACATGCCACACACAAATTACATCAGTGTTCACAAAAGTGGGGCCACAATACATGGGAAGCCTGAGAAACTAAAATTCTCCACATATAACCATAGCCAAGATGTGTTATGAATGGCACAGAGGTTAGACAAATTCCACCTGGCCCATAAGTGCTATCTGAAACTGATCACATATTAAAACACGTCTTACCTTCAGGGGAAAACTGATGGGTGCTGTTTGGACATTTACTTTTTTCACAACTATTCATAAAAAAAAAACTAGCTCTGAAATAAAGTCTTGTCCACTACTGAGCATGTTATCGCTGTCTCAAAGGGTCAATGATCGACAGATGTATGTAATGATGCCCGAGTGCCATAGGGTGTGGAACAGGACACACAGACTCCCTCGATCTAGTGAAACATTTATTAATATAAAACACAAATGACGACAGTGGCACTCACACAGATAGACAATGTTTTTATACAACGTGAACATTTGACGAGGGTTAACATAAACATTAACATTTAGAATTACATTTACATTTACAATGGCCAATACCGAGGCACGCACTGATGGTGGTTTAAATAGTCGAACAAACACTCAACCATAAACCCCGTGCAGGTGTGTGCCATCACGGGGGTGTGGCTATAGACAAGGGTGTACCACGTGAATTGTGGTGGCGATGGTGGTGATGATGGGTGGTGGTGTTCCATAACAATGTGAAGTTTCAGCAGCCTTCTGTCAGATCATTTAAGGGCTTTCAGGTACTCTTTCAGGATAAAGAGACAGAGACTGATGTAGTGTTTGGTATTTCAAGTTACCCTACATCCGGTCCTTTTCCAAATGTTCTAGTTGAAAATATTTAAAACTGAAAATTCTGTGTGCTTATTCACATACTCATAATTTTTCAACAAATATTATCTCTACATGGTTTACAAAATCAAGGTTTACAATCTGTGGGTACTTTTAGTTTGACAAAGAGGGCAGTCCAGTGTCCCCTTCCCATTTACTGTTTTTATGGCTGTGATGCAAAACAAATTGCCTCACAGAGGACATTAACGTTTCCTTTCATTGTGAGCATAATGGGATTGTCTCTATGATTTTTTTAAATAATACAAAAGACTGTACTCATGTTTTACACTCAGGTTTTTCTATTTGAAAAATGTTAAATGTCATTGGTTGTTCTCTATAAACACACAGACAACTTGAACTGGTTTTCTCCTCCTGTTGGTTGTCATTTTATTAACTTGCACCTAAACACAGAGGGAAATGAGATAGACAAAAATCCACCAGGTTTCTCTGCATCGAGGCAAAGAATCTTCCACGAAACCACATTGACTAAACAAAGATAAGCAAAATATTATTGGTGACACTGAATTATTTTATGCTGCCAGTATCATTCTATTGCACTACACATTTTAATGGTATACTTTGTTGCCCTGCTCTCTGTTCTGATGCCTACTATTGTCAGCTGTCCTGCTTTTACAGAACCTAGCTGTATTTTTTATTTAATACATGTTGTATACTACTGTTGTTTTTCCGGAGTGATGCATATATTCTAGTCCACAGCACTGGTATATTTTACATAGTTATTTCTTTTTGTTGTTGTTATTGTTTTTTCATTGAAACTAGTAGAACGTTTGCTAAAATGTTAGTAGAATGTTTAGAAGTAGAAAAAAGGTTCATAATGGTGTCCAGTGTTTTAAGAATAAATGTATGGCCACTAGGTTGAAGTTGGTTTAAATGGTGATGTATGAACATCATTTTAGACATATGCTGTACTGCCATCACTCACGCAATGTGCTTTGGATTCACATAATAGTGCTCCTAGATACTGTTATATAACCACGGCAACTGTCACCTTATATTATAGGGATTTACCGACGCTGGTTTTGCTCCGCCCATTTGCACAGCCACGAGATCTTCTGATTAATAGCAAAATGGAGGATTTACGTGGCACACTGCAAACATGCTCTCAGCCTGCAGGGCCAAGCTGACACTTAACAGAGAGAGAGAGAGAGAGAGAGAGAGAGAGAGAGAGAGAGAGAGAGAGAGAGAGGTAAAATCCATCAGGGCTCCTGAACATGCTCATCCCATGCAGCACAGTAACAGCCCTGCTTAACCCTCCACCTTGTTTCCATTCTCTCTTCCTGCCTGCCATTGGCTGCAGAACTGCACGTTTGTATTTGGGTCAGATGAATAGTCAGATGAATAGTGATTAGTGACTGAGGTCGGTGTCACGTTCTGCCTCATCTGTGGAACAGTGCCCACACAGAGTGCCCAGCCCATTGGGTTAATGAGTCCTTGTGGAGGTGTTATTAATGGCGTCAAAAACCTCTGGGAGCACTGATGAGTGCTGGTTCAGGCACGCCGTGACCGACAGTGATGGGAGGGCAGGCCTGGTGAATAATGGGAAATGTCATTCAGCAAGAGGCCACATGTACCTGCCTGGTGGCGAGTGCAGGGCAGCACCTTCTTTACACACCTTACTGTCTTTTCTTGGCTTTTACAGGATATAGAGACAGAGAAACAGAGAGAGAGAGAGAGAGAGAGAGAGAGAGAGAGAGAGAGAGAGAGAGAGAGAGAGACAGACAATGCTTTTGGATGTTTTGGGTCTATACAACATGTACAAATAGTTAATCATATGGCACTGACAGACAGCACAGACAGCTTTGCGTCTTAAGTGCAAAGTTAAAGATGGGTGATTTGTATACAATATAAATATTTTATTATGGATAGGCAAAATGTGATTTTTTGATGTCTTGTAGCATTTACTGATATTGTACTAAAGTACTTATTTGTATTACTATTTCGCAAAATGGACTGCATGGTAAGTCAGTCAGATCTTATATCACGATATTATTATGAGCTTGCAAGTAAAATAAAAATTTAATATTATTTGTGTGAGAGGTCAGGAGGTCAGGTCAAGCTTGCAGTAGTGACTCATTTCCTAATGTTCTTAGAGGTTTATTCTCAGTGCAGGTATGTTGCTTGCACAAGTCAATAGAATAGAATAAGTCATTATGTAGTGAATTATCAGCACACCTGAGAAACGTCTTTCTCCAACAACAAAATCTATGCTGTGAATGGAAGCCTCCAAATAGGCATCAATTTCAGTCAAATGTTGCCAAATATTTTGTGCCGCACAGTTGGAGGATAGAGCGGTCAGTTTTAAAATTGTGTCCTGATGGAAACTCTTCGCATGCTGCATAGCTGAAAGATGTGGATGATGAGGTGATGATGAGGAAGATGAGGATGATGAGGTGATGATGTGAGGCGTGGGAAAGCACTGCAAATTGACAATAAAGTGAATGGCTGCAGGATTATTTCTCCAGCAGGAACAATGATGCAGGTTTATTTCTCCTCACAGAGCATTGTTCTGGTGCCCAGTCTTGGACACAGAATGAATTTATTGTGTGAGCAATGAGCAACCAGGAAATGGGACAATGACCCTTCGAAATGAACACGACCGCATTCTACAGTTACACTGCCATAATGGTGTTAGCTATCTGATGCGGCATTATGGACCTCTTTACATTCACAAAGCATGTTCTATTTTAAAAATATCATATTAACAATACTAATTATGCTAATAAAAATAATAATAATAATGAATAAAATACAACAGTTCTTTTGTTCTGCTTCCCAGGCCATTTAAAATAAAAATAAATTTCTTTCTCCTAAAATATCCTTATGTTAGCTAAAGTTTAATTTAGGTTCTATTGATTATAAAGGTTCAAAATTTCACCACATGAATACATCTTGATGTGGGCCAGCCAAAGAGGATGGGTTCCCTCTTGTGTCTTGCTCCTCCTAAGGTTTCTTCCTTAATTCCACCCAGGGAGTTTTTGCTTGTTACTGTTGCCACTGGTTTGTTTATTAGGGATCATGTCCCAGACATTTGTAAAACATCTTTTTGATAGCAAGTAATATACACATCACTATATATAAATCTGACTTTTGCCTTTATCTGTGTTTCCAGCTGTATTTAGTAGGGAGACTCCTTCTGCTCCAGACATTTTAAATGGACTTCTCCGTCATAGCATTTATTGTACCAGAGGTGCACTAAAACTGACCTTTTCTAGCATTTAAATAGCTTGCTGAGCAGCTGCCTTTGATTCGACCTCGCAGTTTGTCATGTGACTGTACATGTAACTCATACCAGCATAAGAACTAAACTGCATGTTCAACCCAGCTACAGGTTAAACTTGAAACTTTCAAGTCTTTTGTCATTATTAAAACAATAACACACTCTAATAGTTAAGGTTTCAACATAATATGTTATTTTTAGCAATGTGTGTATCTGCCCAGAACTCACTATTATTAATATAATACACTCCACTGCTCATGCTAAATTTGATTAATTTCAATGATGTTCCATACATAAAGTAAACATAGCTCATGGCTAAAATGGCTTTTCAGTGCAAATCCACAGTGACAACATAATGTGCTGCAAGAGTAGTCATAATCTGTCTGGAAAACCAACCCGATAATGAATCCGGTCTTCATGGGAAGTGTTCATCCCAGTGCAACCCAACCCAACCTTGCTCAGTCATCAAATCCTACCAGAAATGTAAATCCAGGGGGAAATTTTTAGTGTCAGATCTGGGATAATATCCATGTCACTCATCATTGCGTTGAAGTGCAGGGGCTTTCCTGCGCTGTCCTGTGGAAGTGAGGGAGCAGACATGTTCAGAACTGTGGATATGGACAACTGACACCATGAATGGGGACTATGGGAATCCATGAAAAACCAAGACATAGACACGTCATTGCATGTTGGCACACATTATGACATCTTACAGAACTCCCAATGTAACGCGGTCTACATCAACCATTCAAATGTGTCACGTCTTTATTTTGGCATTGGTTGGTGATGATTGATTGGTGATGATGATGTCCATGGTTGGTCAGCAGCCCAAGTTACAAAAAAAAAAAACAAGAAAAAAAATATAATTATGAAATTAGATTTTTATATGTAATTATGTTTTGATCTTTTTAAAAGTTATATGTTTTATTGATATATTGCAAAACAGGTGGAGTAGTAACGCGCTACATTTACTTCAAAACAAATTGTACTTTTGAGTTGTTTTAAAAGAGTACTTTATACTCTTACTTGAATACATTTCCGAGTAAAATGTTATATTCGTCCTTCTGTTACATTTTTAAAATAATTTTTACATTTTGTACGTTTCCCCACAACCTGTCGAGTGTGGGAGGGTTAGTGAAATCCCTAAAGTAGATCACTGACTGCCGCAACTTTACTTCAGTAAGTAAACTTACAAAACTGCACACTAGACAAACATAATGAACAGGCATATTTTCCGGCATGGGACTCAAGTAATGACATTTATTAAAAATAGCTCGCAATATAACATTTTCTTTAAGGGTCACGTATCTATGTGTGCGAAATCGGTGCTCGCGCCTAATGTGCATTATTAATATGAAAGTGTGGTCCGATATCAATGATATTCTGAGAAAAAAAAAAAGACTAGCTACCTAACCTATGTAGCTATAAGCTACAAGTAACAGGAAAAAGCTGAACTGAACTCATGTTGTGCAGAAATACACGCCCCATTTGAAACATATTTTCAAGATTACAAAGGTTTCAAGGTTATAAAAATGAAGGTTTGTTATTGAATTTATATAATGATATTTCTTTCGCCCATATACAGGTTAACTAGACAATGTAGAATATCTAACCTAGCTATGTAGAATATCTAACCTAATCGGTCGCCTAATTGCAATTTAGTAGATAAAAATGTCCAGTAAACTGCCTTTGGCAAGAGCTCGGAATATTCCCAGAAATTGTACTAATCATATACACACACACACACACACACACACACACACACACACACACACACGAAGGCTACATAGACTACTGCACTAATAGTCCTAGATAGTGTATTTAGAAATTAAAAACCTTTTCTAAGATAAAGAGTGAGATTCAAAAGGCAGTGGACAGAGCATAGCTGTCTTGCCTGCTGCCCATAATGAGAATGACTTGAAAATCCAGCAAAGCTCAAGACCAGGGGTGTAATGATACTTCCAGTGACCTCTTCACCCTGATACTGAAAGTATATGGCCTCTAAGATGGCTGGAGTTCATGGAGTAACTACAGGCTCTGGCTGTATGACTTTGTGATGACAAATATGCATGATTATAGAGCTGTATGCATGGAAACACGCACGCGCGCACACGCACACACGCGCACACACACGCGCACACACACGCGCACACACACGCGCACACACACGCGCACACACACAAAACCCCAACCACATAAACGTCTCTTTAAAGTTTTTTTTTTTTTTACATGCTAGTGGGCACTCTCAGACATATAATATTCCAAAAATACGCAAACAGACTGTTTATGCATATCCATCCATACACACCAGACCAAATGTGTATGTGTATAAAAATATGTATAAAACATACACAAACCCACCCATACTGTACCTAATACTTTTTCTCAGTTTTGTTGTCAGCAAAAATGTAAAACTAGTAAACCATTACATTTGTAAGGCACGATAAGAGAAATGTTGAGTGCGTGCAGGGTTGAGGGAAGCCTGATGAACGAGTGCTCTGCAGGTATCGTCTTTCTCCCATCTCACCCACCTACAAAGTTCACACCCATTTTTCATCTATTGCTGATAAGTGTCCCTGCCAACAACCCTCCAGCAGAGAAAGGCAGAGTCCCTTCCCCACCCTTTTAATACAGCCACACCCCCAGCCTGCCCACTCTGCCGGTGCCTACTAGCTGCAAACGTGCTGCTCAGACACATCCTTATCCCTTCTACTCCCTCCTAACTGCAAACATGGGATTGATTAGCAATGTAGATAGCATGGACAGTTTTTTTCCTTACTAAAAAAAAAAGAAGAAAAAAAAAAAAACTTGGGCCATTACATCACCATTATGATGACGGCAGCTTCAAGAGTGAATACAGCCAAGAAGCACTGTCATCTCAAGGTACAAAAGACTTTTTGGTACTGGTTAATATGGTAGGCTACTATATGTGGGTCTAGATGTGGGTCTAGGCTATATAGAGCTGTAGGCATCTGAGAGGAAGGGGAAAGGAAATTTGGCTTTATGAGCTCTGAGGGATGTAGGGATGTGGTTAAACACTTTGGCAATCGGAAAACATTACTCGTAAATCACTAGACTACGAGTATAACATGCATTTGCAGAAAGCTGTGCAAGAACCAACATGGCCTCAGAATCCATCAGGCCAGAATGAAATGTTGGTACAGGAGACCGAGGTGCACATGCAGGTCTTGAACCTGGTGAGACGCAGGAGGAGCCCAGCCAGGAGTCACCCCACAGAGCCAAGTCCCTTCACGCTCCTGAGTCTCCTATTCCAGGCAGAGTAGTTCCACAGCAGGGAATAAAGTGGCCCCCAGCCAGTATCTGTAGTGTGTGGCTGCAGTTTGACAAGGACCTGTCCAACATCATTCAAGCTACAGCCAAAGGAGATGCTGACATTTGACTTCAAACAATGACTACCATCATCATCAGCTATGCCTCTGAAAGATTTGGGCAGGTAGAGAAAGGTAACACCAAACCCACCACCTACTCAACTGCACCAGGAGCTTCGAACCCTTAAGAAACAGTACAAGAAATCAACTGATAAGGAGAAGCAGGCATTAGCAGAACTGCAGAATTTTCTGAGGAAGAAGCTGATGACCCTACGCAGAGCAGAGTGGCATAGGAGGCAGGGAAAAAAGAGCCAGGAAGTGAGCTACCTTCATTGCCAATCCCTTTGGGTTTGCAAAACATCTGCTTGGAGACAAACGCAGTGGCCACCTGGAGTGTTCAAGAGAGGAAGTAAATTGTTTCCTCCAGAACACCTTGAGCGGTCTGTTGAGGGAGCAAGAGCTCAAACCCAACAAAGCCCTCATCAGCCCCGGTCCCCCCCAACAACAGAGTTCAATCTGAGGAAGCCAAGTCTGAAGGAGGTGGAGGAAATGATTAAGAGAGGTTGCTCAGCATCCACTCCAGGCCCCAGCGGTGTTCACTACTTAGTCTATAAGCATTGTCCTGAACTTCTCTGGCACTTGTGGAGGATCTTGAAGGTGATATGGTGGAGGGGGAGAGTCACTGAATAGTGGAGGTGTGCTGAATGAGTTTGGATCCCAAAAGAGGAGAACTCGAAGAACATCAACCAGTTTCAATCAATTTCATTATTGAGTGTGGAAGGGAAGGTATTTTTTAGCATTGTCTCACGAAGACTGACCGAGTTTCTCCTCAAGAATAACTTTATCGACACCTCAGTACAGAAAGGTGGAATTCCCAGAGTTTATGGATTTTTAGAGCACACAGGAGCTCATCAGAGAGGGCCATGAGAACAGAGGTAACCTAGTTGTGTTGTGGTTGGACCTGGCCAATGCTTATGAGTCCATATCACACAAAGTGGTCGAGCTTGCACTTCACCGCCACCATTTTCCCAGTAAGATCAAGGATCTGATCCGAGATTACTACAATAATCTCAGGATGAGTGTCATTTCTGGGTCAATAACATCAGACTGGCATCGCCTTGGGAAAGGAATAATAACAGGCTGTACCATCTTTTTTATTCTCTTTGCCCTTGCCATGAACATGGTGGTCAAGTCAGCAGAGGTGGAATGCAGAGGGCCCCTAACCAAGTCTGGTGTATGGCAGCCCCCCATTAGAGCTTTCATGGATGACCTTACCATCACAACTACATCTGTCCCAGGGAGCAGGTGGATCACACATGGACTTGAGAGATTTATCATCTGGGCAAGGATGAGCTTTAAGCCCTCTAAATCAAGATCCATTGTGCTAAAGAGGGGGAAAGTGACTTACAAATACTGTTTTTTAATCTCTGGAATCGTCATTCCTTCCATCTCAGAACAACCAGTCAAGAGCTTAGGGAAGCTATTTGATGCATGCCTAAAAGATTCAGCTGCCATCCAGAAGTCCAAGCTTGGAGCTTGGCTCACCAAAGTCGACAAGTTCAGCCTGCCTGGTAGATTTAAAGCCTGGATCTACCAGGATTCCATCCTATCGAGAGTCTTGTGGCCTCTGCTGGTCTATGAGGTCCCACTGATAACAGTTGAGTCCCTGGAAAGAAAGATCAGCAGCTTCCTCTGAAAGTTGCTGGGCCTCCCACGGAGTCTCACCAGTGTGGCACTGTATGGGACAAGTAACATCTTGCAGGTGCCCTTCAGTGGCCTCACTGAAGAGTTTAAGGTTGCACGCACAAGAGAGGTCCTACAATACAGGGACTCCAGAGACTGTAAAGTGTCATCAGCTGGGATTGAGGTGAGGACAGGAAGGAAATGGCAGGCTGAAAAGGAAGTGGAGGTGGCAGAGTTTCATGTCAGACAAAAGGCACTGGTTTGGCGATGGGCAGAGCGGGCTTGGGTTACTTCCCAAAGACCCAGGTCTGCAAAGTCCAGGGCAAGGACAGACACCATCATCTACTCCAGGAAGAGAGCCAAGCAGGTGTGGAGGAAGAGCGAGTCAGCAGGGCGGTGAGACTAGGTGGGAGAACACACTGCAGCACATGATTTCCTGGTCAAACATCATGCAGACTTCCATCATGTCCGGTTCCTAGTGCAGGCAGTTTACAATGACCTGCCAAGTCCAGCAAACCTCTATGCTTGGGGAAAGAACAAGACACCTACCTTCCTCCTTTGCTCCGGAAGAGGCTCTTTGGAACATCTCCTCATCAGCTGCCCAAAGGCACTTGCGGACAGTCGCTATTGGTAGCGCCATGACCAGGTGCTTAAAGCAGTTGCTGCTTTAAGCTGCTTTAAGCATAGCCTTAGCCATCAGCACCAGCAAACACAATCATGCCCAAAAGAAGGTATTCACCTTTATCAAAGCGGGAGATAAACCTCAGGCATGACCCAGAACAACAACGGGCCTCCTCCACACAGCCACTGACTGGCAACTTCAGGTTGATCTGGGAAGGCAGCTGAAGGTCCCTCGGCACATAGCCGAAACATCACTCTGCCCAGACATGATCATCACCTCTGCCGCTTCGAAAAAACTGATCATGCTGGAATTTACAGTGCTCTGGGAAGAGCACATGGAAGAAGCCAACGAGAGGAAGCATGCCAGGTACTGTTGGAGATGTGCAGAGGCAGACGCTGGAGGATGAGCTATAAGCCCATAGAAGTGGACTGTAGAGGCTTTGCAGGTCGCTCCCTCTGCAGAGGTCTCAGAGGACTGGGCATCTCAGGAATGGCTAAGCACAGGGCTGTAGAGAAAGCCACAAAATGGCTTTGGCTCAGAAGGGCTGATCTGTGGGTAGCTGCAAGTTGGGCTTGATCAACCCTGGATGGGTCCCCTGAGTGAGGCTGTCTGATGTTGAGAGACCTGAAACATCCAATGACTCCAGGTTACATCACTGAGGATGCGTCCCAGTGCATCCATGAGATGTTTCTTACATAACATAACATAACATACATACATACATATATATATACATATATACACACACACACATACATGCTGCCTGGCCAAAAAAAAGGTCACACAGTCTAATATTTTGTTGGCCCCACTTTAGCTTTGATTATGGCACGCATTCGCTTTGGCATCATTTCCACAAGCTTCTGCAATGTTACAACATTTATTTCTGTCCAGAGTTGCATTCATTTTTCCCCAAGATCTTGTATTGATGATGGGAGATTTGGACCACTGCACAGTTTTCTCCAGCACATCCCAAAGATTCTCAATGGGGTTCAGGTCTGAACTCTGTGGTGGCCAATCCATGTGTGAAAATGATGTCTCATGCTCCTGGAACCACTCTTTCACAATTTGAGCCCGATGAATCCTGGCATTGTCATCTTGGAATATACCTGTGCCATCAGGGAAGAAAAAATCTACTGATGGAATAATCTGGTCGTTCAGTATATTCTTTGGGCACATGATGTTGCTGAACCTAGACCTGACCAACTGCAGCAACCCCAAATCATAGCACTGCCCTCACAGGCTTGTACGGTAGGCACTAGGCATGATGGGTGCATCACTTTAGTCGCCTCTCTTCTTACCCTGATGCGCCCACCACTCTGGAACAGGGTAAATATGGACTCATCAGACCACATGACCTTCTTCCTTTGCTCAAGAGTCCAATCCAAGCAAAATTGAAGTCGTTTAGCCTCACTGACAAGTGGTTTTCTTAGGGCCACTCAGCTGTTTAGTCCCAATGACTTGAGTTCCCTTCACCACACGTTTAAGTGATCGCCGATCAAGATCATTAAAGATTTTTTTCCTTCCTCGAAGATGTATCTCCACTGTCCTTCCACTTTTAAATAATGCGTTGGACAATTCTTAACCCAATTTTAGTAGTTTCAGCAATCTCCTTATATTGTTTTCTCTGCTTGATGCGTGGCAATAATTTGACCCTTCTGAAACAAATTAACATCTTTTCCATGACCACAGGACGTGTTTTTCGATATGGTTGTTTAACAAATGAGAAGCTACTCACTGCATCAGTTAGGGTTAAATAACTTGTTGCCAGCTGAAACATAATCACCCATACAGTAATTATCCAATGGGAGACTCTTACCTATTTGCTTAGTTAAATCCAGGTGGTGACCAGAAACAAGCTGCAGTCTGGGCATGCAGGTACATGCTCGTGTGTGCTGACATTCCAATAAACTAGACAAGTGGCCACCAAAGACTACTCTGTCTATTACCAATGGGCAAAACAGAATATACAAACAAGTCAAAAAGAAACTTCATAAAAGCACATATACATCCAAAACCCAATAACATATGATGAGTTGAGACTCATGTTAAAAACAAAACAAAACAAAACAAATAAGGTCTGTTAAAAGCTATTAATAGCATCAAAAATATTTTATATCTTTGTGCTGAGGCTAAAGTGAAATATTTTGGACCTTATTCATATTGTTAGGAACCAAACTAGAGACTGCCAGACTCTCGGGGTTTGGGTAGATCCTATGTTACCTTGTGAACAGTTAGGTGACACTTACAGAAACTATAAGCACAGACACACATACACACACACAGTCTCTCAGTCAGTACTTTATTGCTGACTTGCTGATTGTTCATCATATTATTATTATTTTGATAGAACGAAAATAACGTGTTATCAGTCTGATCCAGGCCACAGAGATTCACAGGTGCAGGTGTATAACTATTATCCTGGGAGCCTTTTGGGAATAAACGTCTCTCTTTCATAACCTTTCTCAGTCCTGCAATTCTACACCCTCCACCCCTCACTATTAGAAGGCCAAACAGAATTTATACCGTGTAAAGAAGTGCCTGCACGAATCATGTCCCTTCATTCCTGGTTATTGTCAGGGGACAGCTGTGTATTATTGTGCTGTGTGAGCGGAAGAAAGGGAGCCAAGGCCTGTCCTCATCAGTCCCACTTCAGTTCTGCTTCATCTCAGTCAAGGCATGGGCAGCCTCCGAGCTGGCTGACATGTATACACACAAGGTATAAAATGTGGGATTCTTAGTGACAGGATGTAATAAAGAATGAGGCTCCTCAGTTCTTATGGTGTGTGTGTGTGTGTGTGTTTGTGTGTGTGTGTGTGTGTGTGTGTGTGTGTGTGTGTGTGTGTGTGTGTGTGTGTGTGTGTGGATATAAATGCTTTGTGAAGCTTATGTATTTTAATATGAGTACCTGGTCAACAAGATCAACATTACTGTCAGCTGAGGTATGGGTGAAAGAGATTTGAACGATATGTTCCACACAATACCCTAACGTATCCTTCAAGAAGTGTTCTTAATTGCTGACCCCAGCAACCTCTAAATGGTCATCACATCAGACTCATACTGGAATATAACAAAAGCTTTGCGCTGCAAAGCTTTTTTTTTTTTTTTTTTTTTTGAAACAGCTTATAATGAACCCATTTTGGATGTGTTCATATAAACTAAAAACTATGTTCAGAAATCACTGTCCATGGAAATGAGAAAAGCCTGTTGCTTAGACCAACTTTACATTTAGCAGGTGAAATGTTAAGTACCTTGTACTTTATGAGGTTATAGCAATTTAAAGCAGTAGTTTGCTACTCTACCCTAATCACTTACACAGAGCAGTCAATCGGCAGTTTGCAAGCATTTGAATGCTAGTTGAGGGTTCAAGTTGGGTTTGAACCGAAACTGAACGAGGACTGTGTCGCCAGTAGTGGGGTTTGGCAAGCTGCCCTCATGCAGTGCCTCCGAGATACAGAACTGTGTCAGCAGCTGTGAAATACTGTGTGGCACGTTGTGTAGAAACCTGCAATCAGATGCAGCATCCATCTAAAGCCTCAGGTTGCATGACAGACCTTGGGCCAGCTCAAGTTGCAATCGGACCATGCAATCTGACAGTGTGCACTGCCAACACGTGGGCTTGCTGCTAGTGTTGAGCTCGACTGGCAGTGCGGGAGTCCGCCATCCTTTTGTCAGAAAAGGAATAGCGTGATATCCTTAGACCACCCTCTAAGGCCCGGCAATGTACAGTTGAAAATTACAGAAACAAAGTTAACTCATTACCACAGGGTTTGTACCACAAAAAAGAGAAGCTAATGTGAACTCCTATTGATAATGCTCTAGTTCTTTAAATGCTACCCCTTACCCCTTACGTACAAAAATCGGTCTTCAGAGCAAGTAAATAGGCTTCTCTCTCTTACAGTGGGAGTTCAATACATTTGCATGATTTACAGGGGCCAGTGAATGGAAGAGAATACAGTGGTATTTGGTTGGATCCAGATATGGGAGCAGACATCACGGCAGGCTCACCTGAGGAAGGCGAGCCAGCCCGGCAGCCCTTTGGGAAAGAGCCTTTTCTTTGTAGCATAGTGTGGGGGGGGCATGAAGTGTGTGTGCACTGAATGGAAGCCACTTGTAGTGTTTCATAGCCTACACAATGAGCCAGTGAACAAGAAGGCATCGAAGACCTCAGAACTCCACTCCTACAAAAATACACAGAGTGTCAAAAGGTAATGAATAAAAAGGCACAACATAGTGTGTTTATATGCTTCAAATTGTTCGCTCTGGCCTGCTTCGGACCAGCGGCTCCGACTAGAGAGCTTCTACAGCCTCTGCATGGTCTCAAATGTGCTTTGTTCTTGTGAAATTGAGGGTGAAACCAGTGCATGCCATTCTGGTATTGGTCTCCATTTGCAATTTGGTGATCTGATCATTTCTGTTCCTGTTTAGTACTAAGGGTCGACAAAATTGAACATTCAAGAAGATTTAAAAGATATTAGAGGTAGACAATTCATGTCCAGGATTCATCCTTTGTATTGCCTTTATCTGGGATTTGTTCTGGTGCATAATTTTGTTTGTTTTGATTCTCACAACATCCTGCCAATAACCATTCTCTTAATCATTATTTAAAGCCAGTTTCACCTTGTGTGTAATGAATCAAAACAAATGAGATATTGAACTACGGTATGGTCGTGATACAGGGAGTAAGATATGGCCTGTATCTGTAGCCATATTCTATTGTATTATGTCATATGTTTTGATTCTCATAATATCCTATTGTCAATAATTGCTCCCCATACAGCCAGTTGACTGATATTAGAAGGCAGTTTAGCCTTCTGCAATAATTGAGGTCCTCACCAAAGCAGAAAGGAGTTTCCCCACAGTGATTTATACTGTTCTCGTGTCAGCTTCTGAGTCACAGACCAGATCTGTGATGGTTCTGTGTATCATGCAGTTCAAGTGGGCTGGAGATGCTGTGTGTGCAGGCATTGCCCCCTCACCACCACTCTGCTCTGCTCTGAAGTCCTACATAATGGCTTGCAGAGGAGCGTTATGGCGTCATTAGCTCTGAACCACGGCCTTATTCTTTTTCCTCCGTTACAACCCATTTCGGTCTGCGTTTGATCATCACCAGGCCACAGTGGAGGCACTTATTGAAATTTGAAGGAACGCAGTAATCCATTTTCCCATAATTGGATCCAACGATTGCACATTATTATTTATTTATTTATTTATTTTGTTTTGCTGTGCTGCAGAGCACGACTGCATATGTGAATTCCTTACCGCATTTGTATTTGGCATCATTATAGTGCTTTCATGGTTTTGACCCTGCTCGCAGAATTCTGAGGCTCTTCTGAGTCACATGGGCAAGGAGGAGAAAGAAACGAATTGAGAGAAGAAACATGAGAGAAGAGGCCAAATGGATGAGGGTGAAGTGAGAAGGAAGCAACCAAAGTATGAGGCCCTGAGATCTGAAGTGGTCGCGTTCTGGTGATCATCACTCTCTGTTGGAAAAGCCATTGGCGGGAGAGGGTGAGAGAATTATGGCAGCTTGAAGCAAGGAAGACGGAGAAACTGCTGGGGCTATAGGCTTGACTCTTAAACATACATAAGGATGCATACACATACTTGCATGCATACATGCGAACACTCACACGCATACACATACCTGCACACAAATGCACACACCCATGCACCCACATGCACACACATGTGCCTACATGGACACACACACACACACACACACACACACACACACACACACACACACACACACTCACTTTCAAGCACAGACACATGCACAAACACACTTTAGAATTTTGGAGAACCTTTTTGTTAGCATCTTCAATAGCAGACTTGAGTTTTACTATAAAAGCTGTTGAGAGATCTTTTCTTTAGGTATTTGGAAAGTACAAATCAGGAAGACTTCAGGGAAAACCTTTAGGTCTAGACTTAATTCATGTTCAGGAGTCCAATCCAAACTTCCATAACTAGTTGCTGTCTCAGTGTAAAATGCTGAAATATACCACACATTCAATTTGAATATGCAGTACATATTCATTGTTTTTTACATTGTTGTTTAGGTTCAGGGCTTTTATGAACAACATGAGATGCATTTGGATGGCTGACTTCATTTCAGGAAGAATATCTACTGTATCATGAAGTGTGCTCCATAGTCTTTACAGTTCCATGTGTTCCGAGTGGACGCGTTCTGGCCTGCCCCTGTCTCTTAAGCTCTCCCCATTCACTGATCCCTCACCCTGAGGGGTCCCTCCTTCACCCCCTCACTCCCTCCCTCTCTCCCTCCCTCTCTCCCTCCCTTCCACAGACAGAAGGAGCATTGTTCTCAACACTACCTGTGCAAGAGGGAAGCTGCCAGTTAACAGCCGGCCAAAGGAGGGCTAAGGTGGAGTAAAGAGGGAGAGATAGAATGAGAGAAAGCATGGAAACAAAAAGGTACTACATAAGAGATAAAAAAAAAGAAATAAAAAGAAAAAAGGGAGAGGAAAGATGATTTTAAAAACAATCCTAATAGCTGTTTGTCAGTTTCTTTCTTTTTTCCAGTAACATTCCTCCTTGAGTTTGATTATGGCCTGTTTATTACCCTGCGTCTCCTTGCTGTCAGGCAAAGCTTGTCTCCCATTTGGCATGTGATGCCGGGTGGCCCTGTTCGGACATCACAAGTAGCTGTCCCCGTCTGTGGGACAAAGGTTGTCCTTTTGTTCCAGACAGGGCACTGCCATGCACATTAAGGCCTTGCCGTGAGCTCTGATGGGGTTCAGCCCAGCTTCCCGCCAGCACCTGAAGCTTATTAAACATAAATCTGGGCAGCGCAAGCTGATGTAACCCAAAACCCATATTGACTTTAAGCGGGAGCACCATAAATCCTGCTTTTCTTGCTCTCTTTCTTACCACCCCCTCACCCCCCTGCACTCTTATGGTACATTCCTCCTATAACCCTGTGAAGCCCAGTCTCAGACTATATAAGCTTGAAAATAGAAAACATGTTAAGGGCTGAAGTGGTAATAAATGGGCTTGCAGTCCTGGGGAAATTGGACAAATAAACAGATGAAGCGCCAGTGGTGATGAAGTTGGCAGGAAGCAGTGTTTGGGTTTCACAACCAAGTACAAAAGATCAAGTGTAGTCATGAAACCAGGCTGGGCAGACGCTGGGAACATAGGAGCGGAGCTGGAGCAGAGCTGGCTGCACTTTTCTGCAGCAGATGAACTAAGAGGGTTGGTGAAAGCACGGCATCAAACACACTTGGTGTGGAGTGGAATACATACCAAATGTCCAAACATCTAGCCATGCACTTCTATCAACATGGCCTGGTTTGTTGTTTGGGATGTTCTTTGTCAGGTGATACTGTTTCACTGCTACTGAAGGTAAAACCACAAGAAGCAAAGTTCTATCCACTCTGGCTGGCTTGATGGAGCTAGGCAGTGGATCGCCTTGACACTGTGAAGTCCACGTGCCCAACCTGCATGAGAGGGTCGATGTCTGGGTGGAGCAGGGGAAGGAGGTGGCATGAAGGGCATTCTTGTGGGTTGCCTGAGCAAGGAATGGAGAAAGTCTGGCAACAAAGCTGGCACTGCCGTATATAGATGAGATGTAAAAGATGGATGAAGATATCATGAAACCACAGGATAAAACTGAGTGCCTTCCCAGAAGTCCCAACATCTGTAAAAAAGTAGCTCAGTGATTATAAAGAAGACACAAATCTCAATTGTAAAAAGCAATATGGGCTATATAGATTGCAATATGGGGTATATGGGAAAGACAGACAGTATGAGGAGTAAAACCTGAACAAAGAAACCCACGAGCCAAGATATGGAAGGTATGGACTGACCTTTGAGCGAAGACTGGCATCAGGGAAGCTCCTGTCACATCTTTCCCATAAATGTCAAGAGAACCAGCAGTAATGAACATGGAGAAATGATGCATGTAAATGATCTGCTGTGCTGTACAGCTCTACCATGCAGCGAGTGTTCAGAGGCATCACATTTTCCTCACGCTGGAAAATGTGAGCATTCCTAGCACACAATAACAAGCAGGCTGCGGGTTTTCATGTGTTGTGCTTAAGAGTGATGGAGAGCATTATGCTGTACACTCGACACAGTAAGGGGATACTGTAAAAGGGGTTCTGGAATGGGGGGAGCGTGTGTGGAGGTGTTATAAACTAAGGTCGTTCACAAAGAACTCACTGTGCAGGAGTGGCCTGCAGGTCCCCCACACACACACACGCGCACACACAAGATGGCTAACCTGCTTGCAAAGCCACTCTGAATAAGTTCAAATCGAATAAGATGTTGTGTGAGGAAACTGTGAGGCATTCCAGAGAAAAAGCAAACTGAAGAAATAAGAGGGAGAAAAAACCCGCACAAGACTCCTTTCTCTATGCACAATGGCTTATTGTCCTCTGAGGTGGAGGGGAAATGCTGACTTTCATTTACGTTACACTCAAATTTTTGGCAGCACATTCCAATTTAAAGATTTTATAAAGAACTAAAAAAAACAGTGTAACTCACTTAGAAATCCCATATACACAAAAGTTCAGTCAAGAAGGGTAAAGTGACTGGCAATGAATGGAAGCTAGTCACAACCAATTAGCATGAGGCTAACTGCATAATACTAATTGGTGACTGTTTTGCTTCTATTCAATCAATCAAAATGTATTTATATAACAGATGTTGTCACAAAACAGCTTTACAAAAGTCCAAGCCCCTAGTGAGCAAGCCAAGGGCGACAGTTGCAAGAAAAATCTCCCTAGAGCATGAGGAAGAAACCTTGAGAGGAACCAAGACTCAAAGGAGGGGCCCATTCTCCTCTGGCTAACAATAGTCACCACAATAATAACAATTTTAAGAGGAAAATAAATGTTAAAAATGAAAAAAAAAAAAAGCAATTAATGTCTACTCCAACTTTCTTCAGCAGCTCTCAACACACCTGCACCACAAGGGCTATAGAATACTGATAACCTCACAAGCAGGATTAGAGCAAAAATGTGGCCTACCCAGGCATCCAAGCAAAGTTTCCAAGCAAACTTAATTTCACAATTGTTCAGTTATGAAGGATGCCTAAGTGATGAAATGACCCTTAAACTGGTTTAGCAGTGAGAAGAACTACATAATGCTGGTACATACATACATACATACAACTTATTTACTACATCTACTTTCACTGAGAAGAGCAAAATGCCCTTTGCAAAATCTACAATCCTATAAATATTTATCCCACATCAGACCACTTTTTGAGAAACTGTGACTTAGTTTGCATGCTGTTTTACCAGATGCATCTTGATAGTGGAAATAAGACATGTAAACAGGTTTGCGTACACAGGACAAATTACACCCAAAAAGGCTGGAAAATCAAAGCACACAGGCATATGTGGAACTACATAACCAATCTACAGTTAGTTTCATGTACAGAAAGATAATAAATGGGAACCATGACTGTGGAATTGGGCAAGCAAGCAGTAGATGTGCACATGTCTCCAAAGGCATGCTGAGTGCATTCAGTGGAAAAGAGAGATCCATCTGAAATGATTCATCAGTCAGTCACATAATTTCACACCACTGGTGAAATGGGTGTATATTACTCATCAGTGGTTTGATTTTCTTCAGCAGTGATGCAATGGATCTATCCAAAGAGCATGAAGCAGGAGTCTCTTTCTGATGAAGGTGATGAAGATCAGTCAAGAAGTCATGTACTCTCACTAATAATCTTGCAGGGTTTTTGTTATCTTGCCAAGATCATGTGTGGAATTAAACCATAATCTGACATCCAGTTACTTTTCTGACATGTTTCTGCAGGGTTCAAAGTACTTGCAGGATAGCAGATTTATCTGCTGGACTGGAGTTAAGCAAAGACTCTGAGCAGGGTTGGAGAAAAAGTCATGATCATTCAGCAACTAAAGTCCCATTGTTCCATTGTAGTATAAAAAGTATAAATGCATTTTGACTTGATGTTGTTCACTGGACTGGCAGCAGTGGTTTTGGAGGTGTGTTGAATAAATTTGAGTAAACTTCAGCCCACTTCAGCCCACTTGAGTACCAGTTTAACTTGTCACACATGCCACCCTTCAGACACGGCATCAGAAATTGAGCTCCAAGCATTTTGAAGTTCAGCAACAGTGAACTCACCCCATGTTATTGCACATTTCAGTTACTGCAGTTATGTTACTCATACCTCATTTTAAAATGACATGAACAGTGTAGAAAACCTTTCAGTGAGCATGTTGTCAAGTGCACCTGAAGCTGAATGTGTTCAGTCTCTGGCAGGTTTCAAAATGCGAAATGAAAATAAAAAAAAAAGAAACCTGTCTATAGTAGGAGTATGATAGTACGATAGTAGGAGTATGATCTTATCTAATACAAACTGGTCCACATTACACTTACACTGTCGTATGTTTGAAACATTGTATAAGTTGAGTACATTGTTGTGAATAGAATGAAGGGTTCAGCCTAGCAGCTGGGCCAACTTAAACAAGTCATGCTGGTAAACATTTCCTGTGAAGACTTAACATTTAGCCATAAGGAGAAAGGCTTGTATCTTGACTAATGCTGAGTGACTTGGTCTACTATTACCTGCAATGCATTGCTGTTGAATTAATTTTGGAATCACCTATGATGAAGTGGCATGAGCAACACTGAGCATCACCGAGCTCCAAATTTGTTGACTCCTCTCAAATGAAGACTCTTGCACCTGGTGCGGCTGCAGGGCCAAGTGGCTCACAGAACTGTCATTCACCCCTCAGTTGATTAAGCTCCCATGCACTGGCCTGAGGCCACACTTAACCCGCCTTCACACGCAGACCTCCATGCTGGAATATTACCTGTTCCCAGCAAGCAAACATTTCCACCGCTATGGAATAAACAAAAGACCAGGTACGCCAAAAAAGAGGATAGTCACTTGGGAGGAGGCAAGACGAAGGGTGCATAACAGAGAGTGAGTGAAAGTCAATATAGTAGACTGAATAAGTGTGTGTATGCGTGTGCGTGGGTGTAATGAAACTGTCTTAAGTGCAAGTCCTTGTCCCCAGGAAACTATTATCATATGCCAAAATGTAGTGAAATACGCTCTTGGGCCAACATCTTTTGAATAATTTATTACCATACGATGTTTAGGAGTAATGGGGCCATTGTTAAATAAACTCAAGTGCAGTATAAAGAGAGAAATAAACTCCCTGACTCTGTCTCTGTCTCTGTGTCTCTCACTCTCAAGGACCGTGTCTCTGAAATGCCGATTCTTGGTGGACCTGCCTCCATTGTGCAAAGTCAAACACTAAATAACAATAGCAGATCAAAAAGCAAAATATCATAATAATGTATCTGTAATGGATTTGGCCAGTTTAGACAAAATTATACAAATTATACACAGTTAAACACACCATATCATACACTGTTATTAGTTGAATCTATGAGGAGACATGTTGAGGTTCATTTAAAATAAATGAGCTGTTTGAATTCCCGATTAATCAAAATAAAGTTTCTTTGCATTTCAAGAGAGAGTGACGGTGCTTATAAAACTATGCAGTAAGAGAAGTGAGAGCAAGGAGATAAGAGATGAAATGACAGCGTGTGGCAGCCGCACAAAGCTGAGCCCTTCAATGAAAGCTCTGCCCTGCTGCCAGGAAAATAGCTGCTGTTCTGACACACTGATGCAAATCTGTTTTGACAGCTTGGGAGAAGTGATCTTTGCAAAATGATGGTCACTAGTTCCATTCTGAATGGGAAAACGCTCACGGATGGGATCAGGTGGCTGGGATTCCTCGCATTCTTCTACAGTGTGATGAAAACAATGTGCACAGGTCTGCTGAGGGGTGCACTTTGAGAGCAGACACACACGCACATTCTAGAATTACGGACAGAATGAAGGAATCAGCACAGCGGTTGGGCCCACACGGACGATCTGGTAGGCTGATATCAGTAATTGCCTTTTTCACGATGCTTTTTGGAATTCTTAACATTTGATAATATACACTATCCATATAGTTATACTACAGTTACACAGCAGAACACTGTCTACTGCTGTACTGAGGTACAGTGTGGTAGGTACACTGTAAGACTTGCTTTAGACAGGAATTCCTCTATAACTGGGATTTTCTCACTAATATTTTTCCACCTTTATTATTGTTAATATATTGTGTATTTTCACCTTATAGGTCAAGTAAAAAGGTGGGTGAGGCAATTCTGAGAACTTCTTAGTTTTGGATTGTTTACATCCACAATCAGTGTTTATTCACTTATCATTTTAATGTGACGGCTCTCGGTGACCATGGAGTGCAGTCAGTTTTGCAATACAAGTTTTCACTGAGAGGAGAAACTGCTTGGATCTGGAATCTCGAGGACCTTATCGCAGTGGCGCCGACATACAAACTGATCTACACATGGGTTTCACAAGAGCAGTGCTTGTGTTCTGCAGTCTCGAAGCGGACATTCTTACCAGATTAATATATGGGCTTCGTGCACTGTACAAGAGATCCTGTTTTCCGAGGTTGTCTGAGTTGCTGATGTCTGGAGACTAACAAATAATAATCAATCATTGCATGCAGGACCCCATCTCGCAAATCAGCTCTGAGCGTTGACTCACCATCAGCTCCTTGTTGCTTTACTATTTTATTCATTGTGTTCAGACCAAAGCTGATCCTAGATCAGGAATTAGAATGTGATCGCTGGAAACACACACCCACATCAACCTAAACTCGTGCAAATACTTTTGGCTCATTTTATATTTCAAGTCAACTGATTTATCCGGTGTGTGTTACACAAACATTATATTTACATTACATTTATGGCATTTAGCAGACGCTCTTATCCAGAGTGACTTACAAAAGTGATTTGTCATTTACTCATAGAATATATCCTAGTACAGTACAGTAGGGTAGAGTCCAACATACCAATGAACTAGAATACTGTAGAATACAGGGATCAATGCTGATACCTAGAAGTACAAAGTATATAAGGTCTATCTTAAACAACTGTAAGTGCAATAAACAATAAGTGCTAGAATTTATTAAACAACATAAATAGTACCCTACAATAAATACTACTTTAGTCAGTCAATATGGGAGCAGGGTCAGTTGTCTTTTAAATATTCTGCAAATAGATTGGTCTTCAGTCTGCATTTGAAGACTGCAAGGGACTCTGCTGTGGGAGTTCATTCCACCATCTTGGAACCTGGACAGAAAATAGTCTCGATGCTTGTCGTCCATGAGACCTGAAGCAAGGCATTTCAAGCCGAAATAGGTTCGAAGTACTCAAGGTGTGGATCGGGCTTTGACCATTGAACTCATGTATGAAGGGGCTGGTCCATTTTTGGTTTTGTAGGCAAGCATCAAGGTTTTAAATCTGATGCGTGCAGCTACTGGGAGCCAGTGAAAGGAGCGCAGCAGTGGAGTAATGTGTGAAACACAAACATTATTTACATAAACAACATAAAAATACAGTTTTTTTTTAAAGTATTTCTGTCATAGTTGGTCCCTCCTGTCTTCCAGGTTCCATGGTTTCCCTGTCATATGTATTATTTTGGTTCCATTCCTTAGTTTTGTTTTCTCCACCTCCTATTTGGTTTTCACGCCTGTCATTACTTTCAACTGTTCCTCGTTTCTAGCCTTGTTAGAGTTCACATATTTAAACCCTGTCCGATGGCCTGTGTGTTTGTTGTTCATTGTTTGGATGGCTAGTGAATGTCTGAAAGCTCGTATGTGTTTAGAAGCCTTCGTTTGTTAGCCTGTTTTGTGATTCTAGCCGTTTGTTTTTCCCTTCGTCTGTGTGTTTGCTCCTAGCTTCTTTGTTATAGCCTGCTTCTGGTTTGTTAATCCTAACCCTTGTTTGTTTATCATGTCTTCTACAACTCTCCGTTGGACTATTCTGATGACTCTGAATTTGGATTTGCCCCTAACAAATCTCGCTCATCTCCGCACATACGTCCGCCACCTTACTGCTCACCATTACAATTTGTTGTTTCCCAGTAATTTTTTCCAGTCTGATGAACTATCCTTGCTATCTATTTTTTATTTTTAACAGATAATTTGTACCAAGGTGTAATATCAGCACAGATTTAACCAATACCATTTAAAGAACAGATACATTTATTTGCATTAAACATCCTAATTCTCACAAGTGAATGGTGTTATTAGGATTTCTTAAAAGCAGTGCTGCTGGTCCCTAGGGGCCACTACTCCAGACCCTTGCAGTTTCAATAGCTAGATTATGCACTTGAGCAAGGGGCTGGTGTTCTGAGGCTAGTGTTCTGCTAGTCAGTAGGCTAGCACACACAGGTACAAATTTGCATTCAGGTGTACCTTCAGTGTTTCCAAAGTCCTTATCACTGCACAGGAAAAGCCGGGCTGACCCTTCCGACTCTCAATCCCCTGTTTTATGGATGCTATCCGACTCCAATTAGCCATGCAGAAAGCAGCAGGACCATCACACCCCCCCCACCAATCCTGGGTCCATTACTCTCCTCTGGCTCGCGGTCGCCGCGGAGACGGAGCTGAGCCTATTTTCGACAGGACCCAGGGCTCTCTGACATTGCTGTGGTAACGGTGCCATGTGTACAATAGCATGTCCCTGCCAACAGGGCTATGGCAAAGCACAGGAACCATCTGACAGTAGTTTGGACGTGTTTCCCGTGCACACTCCCCACTGTAAGCCACAGAGCCCGGAGGTCCTTCCCATTCAGTCGCTGCATTATGCGCAGGAAGAGCCTGAATCACCCCTCCTCCACAGTGTTCATGATAAAGCAGGGAGACTTCTCTCTCTCTCTCTCTCTCTCTCTCTCTCTCTCTCTCTCTCTCTCTCTCTCTCTCTCTCTCTCTCTCTCTCTCTCTCTCTCTCTCTCTCATTCAGTGTGAGCAGGAACACATCTTCATGTGATTTAAGCTGAATTGAGAAGGGGTATAGCACACAGTTGTATATTTCAAAACCTAGCCATGTCATTGTCACTTGGTTCCATTATTCCAAATTCTGCACAAATATTGGAAACCTGTACCTGTACAGACCAAACATTTTGTTTTAATAACATTTTGCATTTGCTGGCTATTAAAGTGGTCTAAAGTTTTTAAAATATATGTGTGTATTAAAAAAATACACAATATGTAAAATATTTTCCCATGAACACACAAATGCAAGAATTGCTGTAAATAACATCAGCTGAGACAGAAATGTTTGTTTTCCATAACTACTTCAGCTGCTTCTAAAGAATGGTTTAGCTTTTCCTGGCACATCTTAAATCCTCCATACACACTGCATGGCAGGTTTTTGACCTCGAGGGTTTCTCCTCCTCAGACATCCCTTACTCTGACTCAGAAACAAAGTCAAACAAGTAAAAGCCATGTCCTTGTCTGCAGGGGTCTGTTGGAAGGGAACTTATTTTTTGATAAGCTTTACCAAAGGAACCGAGCCCTTCCCTCCCGCCTTCACTTCTGTAGATATAAACCCCCGTCAGGTTGAGTCAGTAACACGATTCTGTGCACAGGGTAGTGAGTTTATCCAGCACTGCAGAGTCCCTGGTCCCCGGAGGACCTTTGCATCCAAACGTCTGCCTTATCTGGGGCTCAGCAGGCCTGGACACAGAGTGGGCGCTGTGTCCTATGTACACAGCAATGGTGGCAGATGTGGGTAAAAAAAAGGAGAGGTGTAGAGAGTAAAGCTGACAGCTGTGAAGCCAGAGGAAGGAGGCCAGACACAGAGGGCTTCAACGCTGCTGGGTATTTTAGCAGAATCTCAAGGGCCTCTCAGAGAGAAAGAAAGTCAGAAAGGAGAGAGCAAGGGAAAAGTGCGGATGGTGGATGGAGAGCAGCTGGTAGGTAAATGTATGTATGTGAAAGTGAGAGAGAGAGAGAGAGAGAGAGAGAGAGAGAGAGAGAGAGAGAGAGATAGAGAGAGATAGAAAGACAGACTGTGGTCAAGTAGTTACCTCTTTGTACAACAAGGGTACAAGAAGACTGACATTAGTACTACTGTTTCCATGTCAGCAGCAGATAATAAAAGTCCCCTTGATCAGGCCAGAAACTTCCAGCATATGACTATACTAATATGCATCAATACAGCCATGGTGAAAGTGACATGAAACAGCAAAACTGAATAGAAGCACATGGAAAGAGGTCAACTGTAGAGAGCAGAAGGACTAGATGGTGGTTGTAGTCATCAGACGTGCCATGTATACTCTGAGCACCACTAAACGTTTTGCAGGTTTTTGTAGAGCGTCTCGCCAGCCTTCATGGAGTAAAATCCCCATTCACCCTGTGTGAGCATGGGAGCTGCTCCCACCTTGTCATATGGTTAGCAGGGACAACTTCTCACTGGCTACACTTCACGTTTCCTGGTAGGGTTCCTGGTAGAGCAACTTCAGAACAAATTCTTTATAGTATTTATAACTCACCTCATTAAACCATTTTAATGGATGCTAATTTTGCTCTTTAAAAACCTAATTAGTGTAGCTGTTTCATTTATAACATAGTTATTTTCGTTTAATTATAGCAATGATGTTAACAAAAATAATAATATTGTTGTTATTATTATAATTACTAAAAAGATGTTAATTAAAAATAAAATAATTAAATGAAAACAACTAAAAATGAAAATGAATATGATCATATGAACTTTTTTTGCCCTTGAAAGTAGGTGAGACACTTTGGGCCTCTTGTTCCACTACAAACACTTGAGCCAAGAGGGCAAGAGCTCCGAGTTGTCTCGGGAACGCTGGAGCCCAAACAGGAGCGGATGTGGACTGGAGCTCAGTGAAGGGGGCTGTTTTTCATTATGCACCCACCCCCCTTCAAGAAAAAGGGGGAAGTGAGTTCTCTTGTTTTCCCCACAGCGAAAGCCATACAGGGGACTGTGGAAGGAGCCCTAAAAAGATTAGGTAGCTTTGCCAGTGCGGTGCTTGGATCTCTCTTGCTCTCTCTGAGTCTGCAGGATCGTATCCCTGCAACGCCTCTGCTCTTCTGAGCTCAGCCTCGTTTACTCACACCGGCAGGGTCGATCTGCATTTGGAAAGCAGTTCGGTTGGCGGGGGAAGTGGCCAGCATATGTTTCCCTCCGTGACTGGATCAGAAAACATTACTGACGTGCAACGACTTAATGACGGTTGACCACTGGCATTAATCAAACAGGTCCAAAAACAGCAAAACACTCTGCCTACTTGACTGCATGTTCCATTTAAAAAGGCAAAGCTTTGCAAATTGCAGTGATTTTAGTGTGTGTAACTTACCTTTCCCACAGTTCTACTACCTCTACTCCTCTCTGTCAGTTGGTTATTCATTTGCCATTTACCTAGACAGGCAAACAAGGAAAAGATTTACAGACATGTAACTTTATTGAAAACAAAATTCATGATAAAAGCCAGATACCAAGGACGAAGGGATACTGCAGTAAAAGTGGCTTTTGTTTGACTGGGCTGTGTGTGATCATGCCTTCCTCTCTATCCAGGTTTTAAATTCCCGATGCTAAATGAGAATTTGTTAACATTCCTTGCTGTTGGTCCGACGCCTTCTGGAAGCCATTAACACTCCCGGCCACTTGCCAAGAGGGTTCTAGGTATATTTACACACCCTGGGCTTTTATCAAAACATCAGGGGCCGTCGGGAGCTAGGCTTTTACTGTATATATAGTTTGTACAAGAGAAATAATTATCAGCTGAGTGGAGGAGGGGGTAATTAGCTATTAAGTGAGTCTCTGCAATTTATCAAAAGCAGGTAGCCAATCACGTGGCACGCTTTGACCCACCCCTGCCCTCATCTCCTGTTTCTGCTGCATTGTCTATGTCTGCCTAATGCAGGTGAACGAGGAGGTTGTCAATGTGAGCCAAGAAAAGATCACCGTCCTCTAAACTGCCTCCAAAGCAGGACAAATGAAACAAGAGAATGGCGATATAAACTCAAACCAAAAATGTCAAAAGAGCCCATAATAGTTAATAAGATGCAGTGAAGAAGAAGCATTTTGTCCGGGATTGGGAACTGCATCTGCACACTGTCAGAAAGAGTAAGAGGTGCACCTGATAAGCACAAATGGTATCAGGCCAGACAACCTTTACCTACCTTGTCACCAAATCCAACTGGTCTTTTAAAAATTAAGTAGGACCATGAAGCCGTGCGCTGCTCCTGCACTGGACTGTGGCATCTCATAGTTGCATAGGAGTTTAGTGGTGAGCATTCAACGCTCTGCTAAAATTTCAGCAGATATCACAGTAGTAAAATGAACTACAGCGATATTTTGTGCTTCTGTGCTGGTTATCAGGTTAGCATACTAATAACTCAGTTCCCTTCCCTGGTAGGAGGGGAAGTTATTGTCCTTGGGTGGCTATTTTCCTAACCAGGCTAAGCCGATAAGCTATCTCCAGGCCCTGGTTGCCAGAGGCTACTGAGGGATGGGAATATGTACTTTGCAGTAAATCCACAGGCTAGGGTTAACTATTATTTCTCTGTCTAGAAATGAATACAGTAATTGCATCCCTAACATTCCAGAAGTTTCCTTATGTTCTTAATATTACGATTGTGTAGATATCTGTGAAAGGCTGTATAAATGTTCCTTTGTCCTAAATTGTTCCAGGAAAAGAAGCTATACTTTATGAAGAACTTGCACATGTTGAAAGGGTGCTTTTTAAAAACAAAACAAAACGAAACAAAAAGATCTGAAACAAAATAGAAAACATAATTGCATTATAGTTGGTCACTGCTGTGGGTAGTCAGACCAAGCAATTTTCACTTTTTAGTGTGAGAAACCTAACACAAACACACACAAATGTGTGTGCACAGTACACATCCCAGGATTACAACACCAAGAGACCCTCCACCACTTCCAAGCTGCCATCTTTGCCACTCTGATACTGGCCAGGACAGGTGATCCCCAGCCTGGGCCTACTGGAAACTCTGACACACTCGTGGAGAGGGCGTGCAGGCAGATAAACACTCCATGCTCCTCTTTTACTTACTACAAGAACTCAAAATAGCAGGTCAAATGCACCAGATTTCCAATTACTGACACAATGCGTTTCTTCACCTGCCCATGACCCTAAAATAGAGATAGAGGGAGGGATGGCATTAAATGGCTTTGAGAATGGTTTCTATATTTCCTGCAACTGCACTGCAACCAGTACTGTCACTCTCCCTGGTTCGCCTGGCAAACACCATGGCTCAGCCAAACTAGCAACGGTAAGCAGTGATATACAATGTGAGGTAAGCTTTATCTACACTTGTTGGAAATGCTCTAGCAGGTAGAAGCAAAGATTTATTGGTCTACTCCTATGTGTTCAGATTTCCTGAAAGTGCTGCTTAGCAAACACACCACAGAAATAAAATAAGAGGCAAAAAAGACAAAGAGCAGAAGAAAGGGAAGATGAGGCAACTTCAGAGGGTAGCTGTGCGAAGAGGAAGAGGAAGAAGAAGCAGATAAATCCACAGCCCGTCAGAACAGTACACCTCTGCGCATCATCTCCTGACGTCCACGGTGTCCGGACTTGCTGCGAACGGAAAAAGCAGCAAGACTCCGGGGAGAGACACCAAACAGAGCGGTGACACGATGCAGGCCTCGTCAAACGCAGGAACCAAATTTGTCACAAGCTTACGTTTCTTCACATTGCAGCTCATAACTGTCATCACCAGGACCTAATGTTTACATGTGCAATCTTAGAATAACAGACTGCTGTAAGTCAGTCATAATTATAGTTACTGTACAAAAGTCCCAAACTGGACTTCAGTTCTAACCACAAATACTCGACTTGCTTCCTACAGTCCCTTCCTTGCTCACCACCGATGAAATCTAGCTTTCCTGGATAATAAAGAAGAAACCCTATCTTTAAACCTTCGATTTATACTTTCTCGCCCTTGCCGAGCTCTGTGGCTTTGGAGAACTTTCCGCAATGAGCAGAGCGCTTTCTCTTGTGGTAAGTATGACTATTACAGACCATCTCTGATGCATTTTGCAGGAAGAGAAATTACCGCAATTATTATAATTTTGAAAAATACCAATATCCCATGTTGCAGGCCATGTCTTAAATGTCAGAGATTTCAGTGATAGATCTTTATTTTGCTTTCTGTCTTTCATTTACTACATCTTTCCTTTTCCCTCCTTTTTTCAGATGAGTTTGGCTAATGGCAGGAAATGATGATGGGATCCCTTGGTAGCAGTTAATCACTGAGGGACTCAAGTAGGTCACAAACGGCCAGAGAGCGCACGGATGGACTGATCCTTTGCAAATAACACGGACCTATTACACCTTTTTCTCTCTCATCTAAATCTCCCCCTAGCTGTTACAGCTTAACTGTGCGTATTCTTCCTTTCTCTTTTCTCTTTCTCTCTCACTTCCCCGCTCTCTTTTTCTCTGTTTCTCTCTCTCTCTCCCTCACCCTAGGTCAGGTTTTAAATGGTTGCTATAGGAGAGAATAGTAGACCCAAAGACCTAGCAGACAGCTACATGTGGTGTTGGGTCAGTGTAACATCAGTGCGAAGGTCACATCTGGGCCTCATGATGTGCCTGAATATGGGAGAGTGAGGGAGATTGGGAAATACATGCACTCATGTTTTGTTCAGGTATTCTCCAGAAAACAGAATTTGCAAGGGGACTGACTCACATACTCATACATTTGCATGCACATAATCACATAAGCACTTTGCTGCCATGAGCTATATGATCTCTTAAAGTGGAATAATGTTAAGCATTCTAGCATTTGAAAGGGAGTATAATTTTATCAACAGGAAACTAAGAGGTCTATTTGTGTTTGTTTTTGTTCATATACAAATGTGAATCTGATTACAGTTCAGGAAGTACTAAAGGTGAAATTTCAAAGAGTGTGAAGGTCAAAGAAACTGTGCTGAACTGTGCTGTATTCATACACAAATATGTTCTCAGACAGACATAAACATGAATCCCCTTCGTAGCTAGGGGGAGCTGTAATCCGTTGTGAAATATTTCTGACTGCATTTCACTGCACTTCCAGCCCAGAATGTTTCAATAACCTCCTTAAAGACTCCATATGCTCATTCATCACTACTACTGGAAGATCAGAAGCCTTGGGCAAACTTTCCACCTTATTAAACACTATAGCACTATGTACTCCTGTAATAGCAAACACCACAGGCTTCTGCAGGTTACAGGTGGCACCAACTACATGAGCCATTTTGTTCCATGCATTCTGTGAAGATACTCTGGAGGAAGATCCCACTGGATACCCATGTGCAGGCAGTGTGATTTTTGTATCAGAAGTGTAATGGTGCCCCCTAGTGGCAACAATGAGACAATGCGACAAGTGTCTCAAAATGTTATCAGGCTGATTATATAGACAGATAGATAGACAGGCATACAGACTATGTTTTACATCAGTGTTTTCTTAACCACCACTATTTAAAGATTTAGTTACTTTCAATAAGTCATATGTAAGGTAAAAATCTTTAATGCAGTGTCCTGAGCATTTTTGCAAACCACAGAATCTGTCTTGATGTCACTGTCAGGACAGTGAGCCAGTAAGAGTTTTCTTTGTTTACTATGTTACCATTCCACTTGGTTTATAAATTCTTGAGTTTGTAGTCTGTTAATGTGTACTAATACCATAGGTAATGCTAGTTTCACTTTGGGTGAAACACTACACTGTATAACACTGTACTGTGTAAGTGAAAGAATTATTACTTGAACAGTGCCTCACCCTGTTCCCATCATTTTAAGACTGCTACCTCCTGACCTTCCTGTAGTGTCTAGAAACAAAGCACAACATGCAAACAGAGTGCAACACTCCCAACATCACCAAATTATCTCTGAAATTGAATCCTGAAATTAGTTCTTTTGTCGTTTGGCCCAGGGACGTTTTGAATAATTGTCTTGACATGAACCTCATTGAGAGGTGAGATAGAGACAGAGAGAGAGAGCTTTGAACACTGGAGCACAAGCCTACAGGGCTGAATGCATGGAATCTCATCTCTCCAAGACATAACTTGAACCCAGTGTGCCAGTGGCGAGGTTCAGGTGGGCCAGGTGCAAACCCGTCCCGGCTACCGGCTCCCTAGAGCAGGGAAGAGGGGCGCGGTCAGAGCCCACCCCACAAAGCTCTCCGGAGCTACCTGCAGGCACAATGCCCTAATGAGACCTTAATGAACCTGTCATTCTTCATGTTAAGCACCCAGCTCAGGTAAAGAGAGAAAAGTGAAAAGTGAAAGGCTTGCCAAACCTGTTGGCATGTTGTAAAAAAATATTTTTTGTCCATCAGGGACTCATGTTCTTTCTGTCAGTCCGATGCAGAAATGTTAATAATTCATTTTAGCTGATGCCACAGAGGTGCTAGAAAGTTACAATTAACAGTTTTATTTTTATTTATATTTTCAGTTTATAAATAAACAGACTGTGACACAATTGTTCTTGTTTTGGCTCTGTATTCCAGTATATTGCACTCATAGAATTAAAAAATGGAATCCTAAAAAGTTAAAGTTGCAACGTTGGGTAAACCCTCTACAGATCACAGCTCTTTTTAAACAAAGCACAGTCGTTAGTAAAACTGCTATGTTGGGATCCTGGATGAAAAACCTTTGCAATCCATGTTGGTTTCATCAGGAGCTTCACATCACATCTGGTCATGCTCTTCCAATAAACCAGTTCCACTGGCACTCAGAAACACCCATCCCACAATTTTTTTCATCTGATTTGGATATTTCTACACTTTCTCTCAAGTGTTCATAATGGTAAATCCCAAGTGAAACTTTCCCCCTGTCTATGTGTCATTGCAGAATTCCTTCGCAAGACCATAAAATTACTGAGGCAAACAAGTTGCCACACTCCCACCATGGAGGACCCCCAAAAGCAACAAGAAGGGCCTGGTGTGGAGTGAAAAGGCTGATACTGAGTTCCACTGTGGGCTGTGGGATCAGACAGGTGCCCCATACCTGCTTGGAGGTCACCCAGGCATGAAGAAACAAACAGAGTGAGAAGTGAAGGGAGAAGAGATGGATGAAGAGATCCAGAGAAAACATGGAGGGGCTTCATTTTTGTTGGTAAATGTGTCCCATACTGAGCAGAGAAAACAGATCTAGGCATGGAATAATAATGTCTACAAACAAACCACTTAGCTGAGAATCTCAGCTTAGATAATACCTGGTACCTTCCCTTTGTATTATGTTTTAAATGGTGGGGTCTGGCACCTAATGTATCTAAGAAAGAAAACACAACATTACAAGAACACATTCTTTTTTAAGTGAGATATGTTTTCCTTTCCTTAACAGTCATGTTCTTACTTGTGTCCAGCCTGAGAATATCAAATATTTACACCTCACCCCACCTCTTCACCCCGGGCTTATCTCTTATTTCAGACAGCAAACAGAACAACTAGGATGGAAATCGGTAACTTTGAAATTGCCCTTTCAAAAGTCAAAGTAAGATGTAACAACATTAACAAATAAGTCTAATTATAATTAGTCTTAGCTGTGGTAACGGCAATAGCAATAACAATAATAATGGTAATAATAATAGGTATTATTTTAAGTTATATATTATTAGCTGTTATTACCTATTACTAACTTTATATCTAGCGGAGCCTTTGTACTGCATAAACTGTATAGTAACTTTGTCTATTTATTTTCAGCAACAAAATAACATTAGGCTGCCCTTATCTCTGTTTATATTAGTACAGTTCCATATGGTTATCAAAAGCCTAATTTAACAGCAACTCATAATGTAGCCATCCACAGTCTGTCTGCTTCACATTAGCCCAGAAAGCTGCATGCCATAAGGCTTGTGATGTCACCTGTTAATTACCATGTCTGTGATGAATAGGCTGTATATGCGAATTGGAAGCAATATTGACTATCTTCCATGTCCACAGAGGGAAAGGGAGCAGGCGGTCACATGCGGTGTGGGTAAACACAGCCAGCCAGGTGGCTTGTGGGAAGGGCGCAGCGATTTATAGAGTGCCATTGCTGCTGGTTTAACAGTGCTGAGAACAAGACAGGGTGAACACCATCACTCATAAACATATGGCCAACATCTCTTTTGTTTTTCCAGCGTTTAACAGTGATCCACTATTTGTTCCACTGCAAAATGCCTTTTAGAAATGTAAAAATATTCTGTGAATTTCTTCTGACTGAGCAGCACATGACTTCAAGGTTTTGGTATAGTGACAGCATTGCAGATAATGCTTTTTGTTTTATTTAGAATGTGCTATTGCGACATATGTTCATAGGACTACTAAACTAAGTAGAAAATATTTCTGACAGAAAAAAAACATCAGTATAGCAAGGGAGAATTCAGTTCAAGCACTCAGTTCAAGTGAAATAAAAACCGGTTTGGTTCATCAAGATGAATTTCTGAACTGATGTTGGTCCACACCGGAAGGTGTGTTTCTATTTTCACCTTTGAACAAAGATGATCACTTTTGTTTCTAGAATACCATTTTGGTCAATTTTCAAATTTCCTCCCTTCTGATATTTCTGGTTGATTGTCTGCTGTGATGATTGTGTTTTTATAGTGTGAAAACAAGCACAAGCAGAAGAAAAAATGTCTTTTGCCTCTTGTTCTTCCTTGGATCTTGAACACTTCGCACAAGCATGTTTTTTAGCAACACAAGGAATTTTCTAGCAACATGCCTTTACAGAAAACAAAATCCAATTCAATGAACTCTGATGCTCAGGTTTGAAAATGCACTTACACACTGCTTTGCCTCAGCCATGAGGTAACGTTCTCACTTTATGTAGTACAGAGGCCTACGGGGCTCTTCCCAGGCTAAAGGGAAGTAGAGCCATCTTTGGGAGACATGCCTCTGCTTCTGATTAGGGTATTCCCACTTCCCTACTGTGGGTGCTATATGATGTGAATGCTGGGATCTTGCTCTACACCCTCTTTCTCTGCCATCCACCTTCCCTTTACCTACACCAGCATTGCTTCCTGGCCAGCAGCAATGAGCACACACTGAAACGTTGATTTTGGATAGAAACTGTGGGTCACTAAAGCTGCACATACTGTGGGATTACATGACACCTAAGTGCACCTCTTAACCTAATGGTTTTTAGACAGTCAAAGCAATAAACTATTAAAATGTCGCTTGGGACCCAAATTCTGCTCAAGCTTGTGAGCTACAGAAGCCACCTGGCAAATGTTCTGATAAAGTTCAAATGATATGGCCACAACACATTCTATTCCTCTTTGTCTTCTTCTGAGTTTTTCCACTTTGGCTGTAGGACAGTATGACACAAACATATACTTTGATTTAATACTTGTGATTCACTTAATTCAGACTTCCTCTGGAGATATTCAACTCCAGTTCTCTGGGGCCTCATAGCCCTGCATGGTTTCAGTTTGTTCATGATCTGGTACACTGGATCCCACTCATGATGGGTTTGATAATTAGCAGAGGATCTGGAGTGGCCATTTCTAATAACAGCCAGCTTGTAGGTGTCAGTTATCATTTGAAAAATCAGCTTTTGCCAACTGGTACACATTTAATTTTCTCATTGTTAGCCAGAGCTCAATGACACAGAGCACAGGAGGTTAGACGGGCGAATGGAGTTTGGGCTCCCCATCTGAGAAGCAGTCAGTTTTATGTGGAGTTTTATGGCAGGTGCTGTCATGACTGGCATGACAGATTGGTGCTATCAGCTGGGGTGTGCCTGCACTATTCCGCCCTGCGAGGGTGATAAAGAAGCTTTTAGCTCCAGCCAGTACTCATAGATTTGATGATGATGTGAAATAGAAGGATGTTTGGATGTGCCTCACTCAATAAAGATGGGCACTCCGCTCAATCCACCGTTTGCAGTGATAAAAGCAGTGATATATGCCTCCAGCATTCTTTTTTTCAGTTAAGAAACACAGAAAAAACATTGGCATGAGAAATACCACTGAGCATGGAAACATGGAAACATTTGATCTAATACTCACTTTCTATGTACTGTGAATATACCACATATATGGTGTAATTAATACTTATTGCCTCAGTGTGACACTATAGAGCAAATAGTGCAAATACTCCACATGAAAACACATACTTTAAGCCTATCATTATAATACTAGGACATAGGTATCTTAAGTCAATTAATATAAAGGTGTAAATGAGTTATTCTGCTGGTTAAAACCTGACAGCATGTCACAAAATTTAATCCACTTAGAACATTTCTCTTCAGTGTATCCGGGATGGGTAATGCAACATGGTGTGTATGCATAAATATTTGTGTATACAGACTAAAATTATGCAGTGAGGATACTCCAAACTGATAATACTATTTTGAACTTCACTATGCAACAGGATAATGATACAAGTCTTTAAAACCGTGTAAGAAGTATTTAGACAAAAGATAACAGGCAATGTGTGCTACGGAAATTGGTTTGGCCCATGTGGTCTCACACCAGTCAGTTTCTAATGAGATTAGCTTGACTGTTGAGTGACTAGATTAACGAAAGGCTTCTGGAAGAATTTACTGAAATGCTATTCCAGCCACATACCTACTGTAACGTCTTGAAATGATATCTAGAATATCACAAGCAGTATAATTTATTTGGTCTTGCCATAAAATACTTTAGAGTTACTGACTATAGCTAACTGTTACCAAATACTGTAACACTGCTTAAGCAGAGGTGGCAAAAGAAAATTAAATTTTTCTTTTTTTTTTTAATCGTTTAATTTTTACACTTTGTCTCTGCATGAATTTATATGAATGTATATGCATTTCACATATACACATACATGCAGTTTATAATACTAAAACATGAAGAAAATATGTTATATTTTACATATACAGACAAAATGGATAACATAATGTATTACATCATAATGTACACAAAAATCAGGAAGACATTTTAAATTATAGATGACTGATATGACTGTTAGAAAAATTAAATAAACAGTAACAATAAAGAGAAAAATTAAAATACTATATAACTTTATACTTTATAATATTTTATAACTAGGACACAAACTTAAAGCAATAATCAAAATTCTTGCTAACTTTTGCCAGACCTACAGTCGTGGACAAAAGTTTTGAGACTGACACAAATTTTGGTTTTCAAAAAGTTTACTGCCTCAGTTTTTTTGTTTTTTTTTTAGATCCTTTTGTCATATGTTTATATATGGTATAGTGAAGTACAATTATAAGCATTTCATATGTTTTTTATTGACAAATACATACAGTTTAACCAAAAGCATTGTTCATCACCAAATTGCTACTGGATCATTGGGAGAAGTTGCTCTTGGACGATCTTTTGATACCATTCCTTATTCATGGTAGTGTTCTTAGGCAAAATTTTGAGCAAATCCACTCCCTTGGATGAGAAGCAACCCCGCACATAAATGGTCTCGGGGTGCTTCACTGTTGGCATGACATAGAACCCATGGTATCGCACTCCTTTTCTTCTCTGAACAGTCTGAAGTGGGCTCCACCAGAGAAAATAACAACTTCAACCCAGTCCTCTGCAGTCCAATCCCTATACATCCTGCAGAATGTTAGTCTGTCCTTGATGTTTTTCTTGGAGAGAAGTGGCTATTTTGCTGCCCTTCTTGACACCAAGCCATCCTCCAAAAGCCTTCGGCTCACTGTGCACGCAGATGCACTCACACCTGCTTTCTGCCATTCCTGAGCAAGCTCTGCACTGGTGGTGGCCCGATCCCATAGCTGTATCCTCTTTAGGAGATGGTTCTTGATGATTCGATAAATGGTTGATTTAGGTGCTATCTTACGAGCAGCAATGTCCTTGCCTGTGAAGCCCTTTTGATGCAATGCAATGATCCCTTGGACATAACCATGGTTAACAGAAGAAAACTTCAAGCACCACCACCCTTTTAAAGCAACCAGTCTGCTCTTCTAATCAGCATGACAGAGTGATATTAGCTTCCTTGTCCTGGTCCTGGCGGTTTCTTGACTTTCTTGGGTGCCCCGAAGCTTTCTTCACTGCAATTGAACCTCTGTCCTTGAAGTTCTTGATGATTCGATAAATGGTTGATTCGATAAATGGTTGATCAGCTGCCTTGACCTCGCTAACACTTTCTCCTGAGCTAACGAGAAGATCACTGAAATGATGTTAGCAGGCCATTTTGTGGCAGGGCTGAAATGCAGTGGGTGGAATGCAGTCATTTTTGTGATTAAGTTAATTTTCATGGCAATGAATGACTTTCCAATGAATTGCACTTCATCTGATCACTCTTCACAATCTAGAGTTAATACAAATTGCCACCATAAAAACTGAAGCAGTAACTTTGTGAAAACCAAAATTTGTGCTAGTCTCATACCTTTTGGCCACGATTTTAGTTATCACTCTGTAGTCCACTCTATTCCTTCAACCCCTTTATCGAAACCTTACTGAAAATATAGTCAGACTTCTCTTCTGTATTGTATGGAAATTAATTTAAATTGTCATTCATTTTCATTTTGGATTTCATATATTAATGTATCTCACAGTGTTAACAGAATTCAAACTGAACAGTAAACTGAACTGACAGAACGGGAGGACTGTTTCCTTAGAGTGAGGTTTCCTGGTTAGTATAGCTACATTACACAGAGGCATGAGGGGGACCTACACAATATTAGGCAGGTGGTTTTAAATTGTTGATCAGTGTATATACATGGCTGATTGGTGTATATACATGTAGAAATGTTTAGTTGCTGATTACAGAGCAAAGGACAGCCTGAAGCATTTCTTTTTTCATAGCAACTATTCTATAAGACTATCAAGATTTAAAATCAATTCAGTTTATGAATTGTTCAAATAATTCGCTTAAAGTAGCTTTAAGATTGTATTCCGATATGAGACCGCCTTATTTATTTGAATGTACACAGTTGCTGACAAAGTTAGACTCAAAGTGTGAAGAAAACAATTCCACATTAGGGAATGATGAAGTTAAAGAGATGAGAGAGCAGGTTGTATGTGGACACAGAAGACGAAAGCAGAGTTTTACAGACTGGGAGAAAGAAAATGTAACATGCAGTGAAAGGCAATCTGCATAAGGTGGCTCTGATACTTTGTAACAAAATTTGCTAACAGTGTTGAGGTCTAGCAATGTAGAGGGCTTTGATAACTTGCAAACGAATGAACAAAGAAAAGAAATAAACAAATCAACTGGCTTTTTAATGCTTTCTTTGACTTTGGTTGTGTTATTTGATAATATGCTGACGACACTGAATAGATTCAAAGTGATGTTCCTTTGCTTTCTTCTTCTTCCTTAAAATAACATCTCCTATTGCAACTTTTAAACTATATAAAAGAAATTCCTTTGCTTTGCATGACCATTTGATAGAAAATGACATTATATTAACAGCAAATATTGTACAGTATAATATGAGCTTACATAAAAACATATACAGTTACAGTTTAAAGCTCATATTATTCATCTGGTTTTAAGCGTGTATGCTTTAAATGGACTAGTACTGTACACAGTGTTTTAATGAATTTAGGCCTACATATATGAAAGTGTTTTTGAATCGTAAAGAACTGTTTCACACTACTGGCTCTTTGACACTGCTCTGGCACTACTAGCCAATCTGCAGCTTTTCATTGTTGTCATTTTGAGGGTAAATGCACAAACCAACATATTAAGCTCTGAGTTAAACATGCCAATTGTCAGTCCACAGAAAAAGGAATTTATTCAGTAAAGTCAGAAAAGACTATGAACCTCCGGCTTTTAAAAACAAGATGAAGAATTGAAATGACCTTGTACTATTGTTGATGAACTCCACAGGTATCAGCTAGCTGCCACATCGGTGGGGCCGCTTGCCCTGAGTATCTGTGGACCCACAGACTAGATTAACCTTGTGTACTTTGTCCGTTACATCCCATTCCAATGCATTGACTCCTTTCTTGTCAAATTCTTTCCATTTCATTCCATCTTGTCCCATCTCTTTGCACTGCTAAGGGGAATGGGGATCTCTGCTTGGGCAGACTTTAGATCACTTTGGTCGAATATGTGGGGCACCCTGTACAGTACCAGTCTTCATCTGACCATCTGGGTTTCTTCGCCTATGTCATTGTAAACGAATACCCACATCTCAACCAGCACAGCTCAGCCTGCTGAGCTGAAAGGCAATTTCCTCTCAAATCATTTGCTAATGGCCTCCGAGGACATTGGGAATAAACTCTGCCACAATCATGCCATCAGTAGCCCTTCCATTCAGGGGCACCAAAATCCCCATGAGCCATGTACCCATGATGGAAAAGGTATATCATGGGAAAGCTGTTGCCAGATTTTCCTCTTTTCGTGTATTTTTCTTAGGTCTATCTTTTTCTGTTAATCTTTCCATTTCTTGCTTGCTCATTGTAGCATCTAATCTTTGGTCGATAAAACTGCTTTCTGCATCTGCACCTTTTTTCCTTTTTAAATCAATTAGTTTGCACTAGGCGACCTGCTTTCAAGAAAGTGAATAGATCTGCTTTTAGGCTTGAAACATGTGTCACAATATTGCATTTATTTGCCTGTGCGTATTCTTTCCTTCTTAGTCTTTTACTCACATACTCATACATGCACAGTTCTTGAAGGTAATATGTTGCACACCGAGATTAGTTTTCTTTCATTCATGAAATCCAATTTGCCTTCAAAACATTATGAGCTTAATGACTCAATTGAGCTTTACATAACATTATATAACATATTGTGAATTCTAAACAACCTTTATCAGAAACATAATGTACATTATGTCTCTCAGCCTTTTAAATCAGCTGCTGAGCACATAGAATAACCATGCAAAACAAGGAAGTTTATATGGCTAAAATGCACCATTGACTCCAGCTATTTAAGGGCTGTTATGGACATTACACAAAAACACACAAGTCTATAAAATCAACTCCTCTTAAATAAAATGTCCTCATTTAGCAGACATTTAGCAAACATTGGTTCTCTGGATGAGGGTGTGGAAGAGAAGCCGGGTGCTTATCGTTACGAGTCATAAACAGCAGTATAGTGCTGTAAGGTCGTTCTGCAGAAGTCCTGAAGCTTCTTTGTTACCTACTGCTGCTCCCCAGCTGCTATTTACTAGGGAAGCTAAATGTGATAACATTGTTCCATAGCTTAAAGCATAACACCACTCTGAATGGTATCGGACAAGGTCAGGAACCTTCAAAGCATCAGCAGCTTACTGGACAGGTGAATTAAAAGGTTAGTTAGGTGATGTGAAGTATGTGTCTATGTGCATTAGCAGGAAAAGTAGGTTATAGGAGTAACCTTTGCCTGTAGGTGTTAAAACCTGTGCATTGATTTTTTACTTTTTACTATGAAAAGATAAGGGTATGATAACTGGAGGAGTAAAGAGAACAGCCATCAGTAACTGCTAAATGTTATAGACCCCAACATATATGGGGAGATATTTTCAACCACTGGTTGTAGGACATGCAGTAGAAAAAATAATCAGTGGAAGTAAATAGGGGAAAAGACAGTCCAATAGAGGGCAGCATTGCTTCTTCAAAAATCGCTAGTTTTTGATTGCCCAGAGTATTATTGTCTTTTGTACTTTTCTTATATAGCAGTCACAAATAAGAGCATACTAGAAACAATGTTTTGTTTTGTTTTTTTCTCTATAAATAGTTGGGAGAATAAAATGTGTTCTGACATGACATGAATATCACAGCAAAGTCTGAGAAAAATATAAAGTGCCACAAAGCAGCTTTACAGAGGTATGGGCTAGAAAGAGCCAGAGGGCAGGCCAAATTCAAAGGGAAACAAAACTCCCCAAGGCAAGATAAGGAAAAAAAATCCTCTGCAGAACTGGGATTCCAGAAGAAAGTCAAGAAAAAAGGCAGTCTGTCACATTGGTGGTGCTGGGTTTCAAAGCCTCCATTGGGAATGGCAGACATGGTTTTGTTTATAGCAGTGTGGTAGATGGCATGGAGGATGCTGGTTTTGGCAGGCAGCGTAGGTTCATAGCCTTTAGGCCACATGTCCCATAGACCGGGACTGGAAATCAGCAAAGAAAGTGAAGTGTATGTATCTTATATTCTACCATGAATGGTGAAGTGTTTATTAGGAATGAATTGCAATGTGCACAGTGGTATTCACATCACTAATGTGGCCAGACAGAAACTCTGGTAGGCACTGAAAGGTTCCAAGCGCCTTCCCTGTGCAGGTTAATGTTCTTCATCTGTATTTGTCATGTAGCCATTTGTGCAAGTATACATGAAAGACACAGAGAATTCGAAAAGGAGTGGCGATATTTACAAAAGCATGAAACTGATCTGTGAGAAACTTAAAGGAAGCAGTTTCTTACTTGGTATTAAGGCCACCACTGTCCTCCTGTGGTCAGAGCAAATTTCTTGACATTGGGAGCATGCTCACTCTGATATGCCTGTAAAACATTTCTACAATAAAAGATGTGAAGCTTCCCTGGCATGCACTGTAGTGTTTCCAAGCTGACTTTGGAAATATCACATTAGGCTTTGGCAGACTAGATGGCAATGGCAGAATAGAGTAAGGTTCACTAGAGATAGGCAGTACATGGGTACGTTTAGTACATTTAGAGCATACTGGCAGTTTTAACTGTATATTTTGCAGACCAACACATTATTATCTCTTCATTTTTTTCCTATACTGAAGATCCAATCACGCAGGCCTGAAATTACCTTCTGTGTGGTATGAAATGAAATGATGCACTAATTTTGACCAAGGAGAATAATTGTCTGCAGACCCTGCCCTGGGGACACACTGCTAGATTCAGTGGGCTTTCCCTGAACCCTTTGGAAGCAATATGGATGTCTGCAGGAATGGCCCCTCTTGATAACTAGTCTTATTTAATAACCAGTGTATGCAAAATTTCAAAGTGTTGTATCTTTATATTAGAGTCAAAGAGACTCTTCATTGTACAGAATATCTATGGACTTGCATTGGGAACCACTGGCTTTGTTTGCAGGGAATTAGTACGAGAGTAGCATATCACTGTTTCAAGATTATATTTTGAGAGAAACACACAGCAAAAGCTTTTGAAAATGAATATGTAACTTTCATGCTTATATAAGCATAATGTACATAGTTATCTGGTGGAATTGCAGTTGGCAAAGAAACTAAATGTGAACACAGTAAATGAAACACATTGACTGAATATGTTTATTGCTTTCTCTATATACATATATTAAACTCATTAGCACATAGTTTTCATACCTGTAGTTTTCATTCTAAACATTTAGGAGGAATATCATTATGAAGGTGATTTGTGCATTATTCAGAATCACGGAATGTAAAGCAAATTATTCCAATATTCAAGGTAATTGCTTAGAAAAGCACAGTGACTTCTGCTGCAATAAAAACTGCAAAAGGAATACTCCTGGTCCAGAGGCTCAAAGAGGTCTCAGACAGAGAACCACAGAAGTAACAGCAATAATGTCACGAGTTACAGAACAACATCGAAAGATCACTTCTACTCAGCTCCACTGCAGTCTTCGTGAACAACCCATGACTGTCAAAACATCCGTGGGTTGCCATAGAGACACTGCAAGAAGTCAGCAATGACGACTGGGCAAACAGCATGAACAAGTTTCGCATGGGGAGGAGGCTGAGGAATCGCACCGTAGTAGTGGGTTTAGTCATGCTACAGACTCATAGTAGAGAATCTGATACAGCACTGTACGCATAGATGAAATTACACCATTAACACCTGCCCAACAGGGCACTGATGATTATAATCCACATTTTAAAACAACAACCTTGCTGTGTGGAATTAAAAATGGGGCCATGATATTTCTCAAGGTGAAGTGATGCTCAGCTTCCAAATTGCAAGCGTCACTTGATTAGCTCTGGTTGGTGTGAGTGTTGTTGAAACAAAACCTTTTGATGTTGGAACAAAACCTTTTGAGCCCATTGACTGAGCAAATTCCATTATGACTGGTTAAGCTAATTATTCATCATTTCTGCTCCTATAGATTTTACACATGAAACAGAAACAAATGTCTGCGTACCAAATATTAACGGTAGTTTCTTTTATATTTCAAAGTAGACTAGGGACAACAATTAGACATTTTCCCACTTGCATATGTTCTTAGGAACAGGAAACTTTATTTACACTTAATACATGAATAAATCAAGAGTGTAACATCATTATGCTAACTTCTGTAGTCCAAAAAAAAAAAAAAAAAAAGGAATTGGTCAAACTTAAAAGTGCAAAATCCCACTTTGGAATGGCTGAAGCAGCATGTTTGTGTGCATTTCAGGATGGCAATTATTTTTAATAGATTAGCAAATATTTATTTAAATGTCATCATTAACTGAAAATTTGTAGAGAAAGTTTGTAGAGAAAGATAATTTAGGGCATACAGACTTCAGTGTATCTGTATGTAAAGTACTTCAATATGTTTACATAATATATACGTATTTAAAAAAAATCTGGATGACATTTAGGCAAAATCCTAACCCAAGCAAGGTATAGGTCTATGGTCTAGGTTCAAGACCATAGTAAAATTTTGAATGCTGATGAACTTTCCTTCAGTGGCAAACAGGACAACGTGAGGCGCTACACACACTTACAGTATGAGAATAGCTACCATGCAGGGTAAGGAACGTAAACAAATCAAAAGTGTGTGTACATGTATGACAGAGCGCATGACTTTACAGAAAGTGCATACGGCGCTGAAATGTTCCATTTGAATCCCACGGCTGCGCCACACTCATGCACTGTATCACACATTCCACACCACCTTCCCCCACGCTTAATTTTCTTATACCCATCACCTTCAGCACAAGTGCAGGAGAAGAGACTACATCCTGACATTTTAGACATGGGTAGAGATGGTGCCAGCCTGGTGCAATCCATATAATTGTTCTGAGTCTTCATCCACTGCGGCGCTCTCCTCTCTGCCCTCCTTCTTCAGTCTCCACTGCCAGCTCCATGACTCCTCCGTCAAACCTCTCTCCCGCTGGGGGCAAGCCTCAATCTGCGGCCCCCGGGCTGCTGTTTGCCTCCTGCTCCCCAGGGGCGATGTCCGGCCCTGATCCCTCGCCCTGGAAGAGCTCCTCCAGGATCTCCTCGCCGGCTCCTCCAGCCCGTGAGGCCCACAGTGCTGCTCCCTCACGCAGGCCCGTGGAGCGGAGCAGGCGAGCATAATCGGCGAATGCTGCCCCGATCAGCTTATGTGAGGGGCGATAGGTTAAGGAGAAAGCGTGGTGGGTGTGAAGAGACCTGGTACTGTGCTAAACCCGATGGAGGACGTTAAAGCTGTGCGGCAGAGTTTCTGTATGCTGGGGATAAAAAGCACTGTAGACATAAGAGGCTCCCAGAAAAACACTGTGTAATTATGGTTGTGCCCAATCCACAGCCCAGTCTGGTGGAAAAATCCTCAGCTGGACAGGTTGCTTCAAAAACCCATATTTCTAAAATGGTCTTAAGCAATGTGTTGGTTTACTTTGGGATTAATTCCCATGGGGCTTGCGGTTAGATAGTTCTACAGAGTGAAATGTTACCCTTGTATTGTAGCTACTAAAAATAAAGCAGCCACAGAAGGCACCTTTGAAAGGATATTAGTGATCTCATTGGCTTCCATCACGCCGTACTTCAGACAGGCTTCAATGAAGAGTGCCGCACGGTCAAAGTACCTCATGCTGTCAGAGGAACACATTAGTTTACTTTCTCAAAAGTTTTCAAAGAAAACCTGGCAGCTTCACTTCTTTGTATACACTTCAAAACATCTTTCTGGTAGCAGTAAACTGAGAAATTATTAATATGCCACAGTTGTTCTCTCAGAATTAGTTCACAGTTATACAAACCCACACATGCACAAAAGGATCAATAGTCTCTGTGAGTGAAAATGCAATAGGGAATACACACCATGTCATCTTGATATAAGTTTTTAGGGAAATATTGAGCAAACTGAGAGAAAGAAGAAGTGGAACAAGAATCAGTGGTCAAAAATTTCAAAAAGGCCCAGAATTAATAACCCTCTTGTAGGAGAGAGACCATTAATCCTTTTTGGTTTACCAAAAAAGCTGTGCACAAGTAGAATTAAAATGCAGAGCACATACATTGATGTATTCTTTGTTTTTAGTTAAAAAGATAGACTTGCATTCTGGAATGGAATTCCAGAGCTTTTCCATTGAAGGGGATTTGTATTTTACCAGTGTTACAACCATAGCAAGGGCAGGAAGGAAAATGTAGTGTTGAGTGACCTGTGCTTATGCAACAAGAGCCTTACTCTAGAGCTCAAGGGCTTTCCTTTAGGGCAGAAGGATCATCATTTAGGGCACTGAACCTTTACTACTCTGGAAGGATGGCTGGATGGTTGGATGGATGGATGAATACATGGCTAGATGGATAGATGGATAGAGAGAGAAGGGAGGATGGAAGTGGAGCTCCACAGACCTGTGGAGCATCTCTCCCACTTTATGGAAACAGCCAAGTGACAGCAGCACCAAAATGGCTTTCGTCTTCTGATTGATCTGAGGAGAGCAGAGGTGCTCAGCCCAACGCTTCAGCACGTCCGATGCCTCTGCTGGGTTCAGACGGACCTGAGGAAAAGAAGGATGACCAGAGAGAGGCAGGGAGGGAGAGAGAAAGAGAGAGTGAGAGCATTGTCTTCCAAAGTGAGCCCAAATGTCAGGAATATGAGTACTACATATCTGACTGGGAGGCCTGGCAACCTGTCACCGTGCACAGAAAGAGAACCTGCCAAACACATGCAAACAAACAAGTGCCACACTTGGAGCAAAACTGGCACAACTGGCTCACTGAAGAATTCACAACCACTTGTAACCAACCTTTGGTGCATTGTCCCAGGCCAACTGTCCAGTGGTGTGTTATTGGGCCAGTTGGTCAAAATAAGATGTCGCTACAAGCAGAGCAGCACCAACCAGTTCAATAACTTTCCTCAAATTTTACTGCTATTTAAACACTGAAGTCTGTGGATTATACTGCTATAACCTTTCTAGACCTCATCATTATAGGTGAAATCAGCTTTTTGTGCCAAATTGCAGGGGCCCAACCCCCCCCCCCCCCCCCCAAAAAAAACCCCAAAAAAACAAAAACAATAAAAAAGAAACAAAAAACACACCCATCAATGAGCTCAACCTAGTCCAATTCAATGAGGGCAATCAGCAAAGGCATCATTGCTATCGCTCCGCATGACCAAGCTCCAACGGCTGCCAGATCACCGGCTCTGCTGAGAATGCCCTCCGCTTCAACGGCTCGCCCGCTGAGAAAGCCAGGTGGACCCAAGGTGCAAACCATCTCCCTTAGAACACCAGCTGTCCCGAAACGTGGCCATGTACATGGGATCTGGGGGGAAGCTAAAGGGCCTCCTTCCCAGTCACTGATCTCCCAGGACCACTGCCCTGTTCCCAACGCTTGTTTATCCCTGCACTAATGTTTCTAAAATGCGACACAAATTTGTAAAATTAAATGTGTGATGTATGGATGTGTATGGTCATAAAAGATCATAGGCTATTTTTCATTTCTACATAAAACATTTCAACATTTGAAATTCTGTATATACAATATACAAATACATAATAAATCTGCCTTGCTTTGCCTATCTATGCCACTTTGAACTGAACTGAAAGTTTACCCTAAATGCACCACTGAATGTTTATGAAAATCTAGATATAGGCACCAGTAAATATTTTAGTAAAACTTTTAGTAAATATTTAAAAAATCATTCTATATCAGCAAGAATTTTTATGAAACTCATACTGAGAGCTCAGTAGCCCTTTGGCAGTGAGATATGCAACAGCATGTCTTAGCCTGAGGGACACTTGATGACAATAACAGCATAACACCATTCAAAGTAATTGGTATGCTGTGTGATGTTGGCTGATGTGTGAGCTGGCCGGCTGTAAGTGCTTAAGGATCCAAATGGATATTGTGACAGGTTATGTGCCTATTCCACAGTATACAATTACCCACAAACCCATTCAGCACGACTTTTTCGTCCCTAAAGTGTTGTGTTTTTTTGCTTCCTACAGCAGACATGTGATGCTGCCAGTTCATGGTGTGTGCAGAGGATATCGTTACCTTGGCCAGCCAGGCTGCTCGATTCCACTCGCCATACGTCTGCAGATACCGGCACGCGTCTGCCGCTTTGTCAATCAGGCACAGTAACTGCACACCCTCTGTGTGTGTGTGTGTGAATGAGTGTGTGTGTGTGTGTGTGTGTGTGTGTGTGAGAAAGAGAGTGAGTGAGTGAGTGAGAGAGGGAGTGAGAGAGGGAGAGAGAGAGAGAAAGAGGAAGAGTAAGAGAGCAGGCAGTAAAAATAGCATGGTAAAACTGCAAGATGGCATGGTCAATTACTAACAGCAGCTCTGGGAATCCCCTGACAAATGCAGGGGGTGGGAGGGGGTGGTAGTGGTAGGGGATCAGGGTCCAGAGTTGCTGTAATTATCTGCTTAGTGCTGTCAGGCAACTGTGAGGGCTCGAGTGAAGCTGAACACATGCTCAATTTTCAGAGTGAGCGGAGCAGCGAGAGTAAGCGCTCTCTGCGTAGGCAGAGCATTGACTGCTTGGACGTCCTTCCTCGGCGGAGCAGGACTAACCCGATCCTAAGAGCTGGAAGGCAGCTATGCAGATGCCCAGCCACAGAGCTTGGTTGTGGCAGCACAGCACAGCTTAACACTACCCCTGCGCCGACATACACACGCGCGTGCGCGCACACACACACACACTGCAGAGAGGGCTGGTACACGTGCCATGGGAGCAGGCAGAATGTCAGGCGGAGCTCCGGTACCTGCCAGCTTGCCACTGGCGATCATGTTGGTGGCCACCAACTTGATGGTGCTTTGCGAGGGGCCCGACGAGGGGATGGTGGTGACTAAGCAGGCCTTGAGTGAGTCACAGTAGTAGCTCGGGTTGTCCGCACTCGTCTCCAGCAGCAGCTGCACCGCCCGGTCTGTCTGCACAGGGTAGGAGGTGAGGGGGCAAGTGTTAGGACCACCCAGGCAGTGCAAGGCCTCTTCCCATGTTAATCATGACTTATCCATCCTAGAATCATTCGATCCCATTCATGAATTATTGTTCTAATAATTACATGCATTAAAATTGATAGGAACTCCTCTGCACCTTAATAATAGTTTTATTCTTCACTATTTTCTAAAACACTTTTCTAGCTAGTAAAGAGATGTTCCTAATACTGGACTATGTTGCCAAAAGCAATGTATGGGAAAGCAGAGAACCCATTTTATGTTTAGCATGCTGTGAAAAGCTTAAATTCAAAAAGCTCTCTCGCGCACAGCCAATAATTCCTCTCCCAACAACCAGAGAAAATGGCAGAAGATTTCAGGGGATTAAAAACAAGATCATGAGTGAGGTGCATGCTTTGATGGATGTGTCTGTATAAGACGAGATCAGTCAAATACAAAACTGAGAGGCACCTCATTCTTCTCGTCATTTGCTCAAGTGTGGCAGTAATTGAAGGAAAAACTTACCAAAATCTCAAATTAACTGTCAAAATTGTTTATCACATTCTCTGGCTGGTCCTAATCGCATACATTTTCAGTCTGCCTAAGGCTGTTGGTTATGGGATGAGTGGTCTGTTTGGTTGCGAGCTCTTCTTTAACATTACTATGATAAAGCAGAGCATGGAAGTTGTTGTGACAGGTGTGGTGTAGTGCATATCCACAAGTAATAAGGTGTAGGGGTTAAATGTGTCATACGCTTCCCCACAAGGTTCTGCTGGGTAGTGAAGTGATCAGCTGGGTAGTGAATTGATCAGCTGGGTAGTGAATTGATCAGCTGGGCATTGAAGTGCTCAGCTGGATAGTGAAGTGACGTGATCAGCTGGGTAGTGAAGTGACTAGCTGAATAGTGAAGTGAAGTGATCAGCTGGGTAGTGAAGTGATCAGCATGGTAGGAGCTGACCTGGCCCAGAAGCAGGAGCTGGTCAGCACATTTTTTGGTGTGTTCATAGCTGGACCTCTTCACCTCCTGCAGGTGCACCCTTTCCAACTGAAATCTCTGTGGGGAGGGAGGGGTGAGATAGAGGGGGGGAGAGGGTAGGAGGGAGAGAGGGAGAGAGAGAGAGAGAGAGAGAGAGAGAGAGAGAGAGAGAGAGAGAGAGAAAGAGAGAGACAGAGACAGATAGGTGGTGGCAAACAGGAAACAGGACAACTCAGTTGTTTCCTTTGATCTGTGAAAGCTTTCAGAACAGAGACAGAATAGAGATGGTCCTACTTAGCAAACATGACACACCAACAAACAAAAACAAAAAAGGCCTAAAAGAAAGGACTCTGTTAAAAAACACACACCAATATTCATCCCCTTTCTGGTTCCCAGACATTTTGTTCATAATTCACACTGAGCTTAGTCCATTTTTGTTCCGTGGGTCCTTGCGTCTTTGCCACTACTGAGAGTCCACCATCCTCTGTTTGGAGAAAGGGCTTTGGACCAATGGCCATTAAAAGCTGAATCTGGGACATTTCAGGTGGGTGGGGGACATTCTCAACTGGCAAAACCTGGATACTGCACAACATGTCATGGGTTGAGGATAACCTGCAGTGGGAGAAAGGTTTCTTCACAGCAGAAAACCCCATTTCATCTCGTCACCTCTGGGTGCTATTTGAGGCCCAGTAAAATAAAATGATTTATGTTTAAAATATGCTTCTCCAAAACAGAAGGGCTCTCTTAGATTGGAAGTGTACTCAGTTAATGCTGATAGTGCAAATGTCTTTGTGTGGGTAAATAATTTAGAACTTATTTTCCTAAATCCCTAACCTCAGGTATAACTAATGGCAAAAATATGCAAGAATGCAGCAAAGCTAATACCTAAAAGTGGAAGTTTGCCTTATCTCACACATGAGAATGCTTTAGCCTTGGTAAGTGGAAAGCTTCCAAACCCTGTTGGTTCATCACCTGCTGATTGCTGACACACTTTGTATGGTCATATTTTTATTCTACAGTGCCCTTCACAATGACTGTATTTCAGACACAGCTGGAGAAACTGATAGAACTCAAAAAAGTGTCAGCATAACCCATTGAGCAATAATGAATAGCATGGAAAAAAGCAATACAGTACAAAACCATCCACAGAACGTCAAATTTTTAAAATACCCCAAAGCCAAGCAAACAGAATGCAATAAATTGAAAAGCACAACATCCCCTCTTTTTTTTTTTATCAACTTTACACTGATTTACACTGGAAATCTTCAACCCAAGGCGTATCCCAAACAGGCTGCCCATACATTCATGCATGTCACATTAAGGAAGTGTAAAAATTAAACTCTTTAATTGCTTGTAATTCAGACTCATCAGCACATCAAAAGACAAAGCCTTTACAATCTTTTCAGATATTGGATGCCTGAAAATCTCATTTTCTTTTGATGCCACTTTGGAAGGCTAGCCTTGAGCCATTAAATGAAAAGCTATGATTTATTTGATGATGCCTATGCACTAGAAGGATGCATTCCCCCCCCAATACTTCAGTCCAGATGAAGAATCTGGTTACACCCTGTCATGACAAATTATGGGTCTTATGCCTGCTTGTCAGAATGTATTGCCCAGTTTAGACATTTATTGCCCAGTTTGTTCATTTACATTTTAACCAAATATGACATTGGACAATTTACGGTTAGGGTAACCTTAACCATAACCCTAGTTAGGGTAAACAGTATCTATAATTCTAATATGCATTTATTTATTCAGTGCCTCAGAGAATCCTTATCTTAACAATTTATGTCACCTTTGACTGTAAACAAACTGCCTCCAGTCAATCTATGGTTTATGACTCACTCTTCCTTGTAGCAATGTTTTCACAGTGTGACATTTGTGGGTTTTCAACCACTAAATGCTCAATCTAGACCTGCTAATGATATCTCACTGGGGGTTCAATCTTTAACTAGATGCTGCAGGGTCTTGGCCTGCAGGATATGTCCAAACCAATTCCACTGTGCAGCTGGACCAGTAGGATATTCTAACTGCTGAGCACTGCTGAGTACTGACCTCTCCTTTGGTCTGTACAGCCTTGCCAGTTGGGGCTGGTAATTCAAGTTGTTGTGGAGTTTTCTACAGTCATTTTGGCCATAATGACTTGCTGCTAGTGAGGCCTCAAAAGACACTCGCTGCCTTCTCAAACGTTCTGCATTTGGGTAACACTGCTCTATCTGCTACAAGATTTCACCTATAAAAAACAATGACTGAAACATCACCATGTAGCTGCTATGCAGAAGCACACTCTTATGGATTGTGTGGTGGCAGAAAGTGGCAGCTAAGGTATATACAAATTGATTCCACGACAGACCCAAGTTATCCACTGCAAGCTTGCTGCCCCACGCTCACGTAATTACGATACCTTTGGCCATGGCCTTGACAATTGTCCAGACAGCGAGAAGGCTTTCCAGGTGGTCACATCAAGCCAGGGTTTGACGGTGCAGGCATTAGCTAGATGGGCCAATTAATGGCGAGAATGTCGCCATCGGTAATTGAGGGCGAAACAAGCTGGAGCTCCGCATGTGGGCTTGTGCATTTGTCTCTCTTTGCTCTGCTCTGGAGACAGACGCTGGCTATTACCAGAAGACAGATAAATGAAGGCTCAACGTTCATCTACTCTCTTTCTCTTTTTTCTTCTTCTCCCAAAACGAGTAGGTGTAGTGGAAAATGCTGCACTGGGTAAAGTGTGAAAGTAAGAGGGGATGAACTTTGGATGTCATTAACTCACTGTCCTCTTGCACAGGTCCAGCAGGTGGGCAAATCGATAGCAATTTAACACCAGTTAAACTTTGATTCAAACTGGGACTTTAAAGTCAGAGTTACAGACTGACTGTACTCAAAGGTCTGATAATTAGATTACTCTGCTTTCAGCAGTGTGTGCATGTGTGTGGCAGCATTCATTTGCAGTGCCTTGGAAAAGATTTCAGATGAGATTTGACTTCTTTGTCTCGGATGATCACAGCAGTTCAGACTGCAACTTGCATGATGCAATTCAAGGAAAATACGTCCTTTTGCCCATCCGCCCACCCCCCTCTAAACTTCTTGGCCCTAGAGTCTCACAGAATGCTAATGGTGTGCACATTTTCTGTCTTCAAGGCTGAATATGATTAATGACAGAGCAAGCTGTCAAAGATAAGCCCTTCTTAACCCAAAGGGAGTGCCGATAGGGCACGCTAAACGTGAACTGCTGCAGATCTCAACATGTCATTTCAACAGATAGTTTCACTTCCCTGCCAGGTTAGGCACCATTATTTACCGATTACTGTCATGGCAAGCCCTGCATGTGTGGTTGCCCCCTATGTGTGACGTGGCCTGCGCACTGGTGCTGTGTACCTGGAAGAAAGAGCTCTCGCAAAGCGTGTCATGGCAGATGTCCAGGTGGCCCTGGGGGGTGCTCTGCTGGCGGGCTCCTGCTGGCGATGGGGAGGTGGGGCCTGGCACGTCCAGCTGCCGTGCCTGGGCGAAAGACTGGAGGTAGTGTGCCGTCACCGTCCAGAAGAGCAGATCCGACTCGTCGCCGAACAGGCTGGGACAGAGCAACGAGTGGGGGATGAGTATGAAGTCAGTTGAAGGCAAATGAGGAGATCTGTTAATGTGCTAGCATTCCACAAATGTGCTAGCATTCTTCTAACCAGCAGTCCACTAACATGCCACTATATAGAATTAGGCTTGTGAAATTAATAGTTGAGAGCAGAGAGTACAAGTTTATCAGCTTGTTGGAGAAATAATTCGATGAAGTGTGCAATATTGTCTTGTACACACTAAAGCAGCCCTTGATACAAATGTTTCCAAGAACAAGAGCTATAATTTGAGAAAAGGTTCTATTATTTTGAACAGCAATATGAACAGAGAGTAGCTCTGAGAGATGTAAGAATATTACTTTCTAGCTCCTCTTTAACGTAGATATAATTCCACCATAAGCCTTGACACGGAAAATTGTTTAAAAATAGCAGCATTAATAAATGCACTAAATGATTTATTCATCACAACAGACACATCTGATAGGCATAAAAATTTGGACCAGTCAGGATTCTTTAGGAAATACACTTTTGTGATACGTGACATTTTACAAAAATTGTGGATTTGAAATTGCACTGCTAAAAATGGGAATATTAAACTAGACCTGATATTACAGGTAACAAATACAGGCACACAGACACACACACAGACACAGACACACACACACACACACACGGACACACACACTTACTGTGACACTAGGAGGCAGCGCTGAAGCAGGTTCAGCTCTGGGTCCTGGAGTACACTTTTGATGTCACTGAGAATAAAGCAAGATACAATACAACTGAGGACACTGAGAAATAAATAAACAAGTAAAAAAAAAACCAAAAAAAAAAAAAAACCGCACAGCCACTCATCTTTCCCAAAATGGAGGAAAACACACTGTGAAGTTGGCGACGGCTGGTATTTATAGACCTTCTAGAGAGAAAGAAAAAAAAACCAAAACCTGTGCTTTACACTTTGTTCGGTTGTTCTTACTCACTTAGACAGGGAGTTCAGCTGCTCCTGCACCAGGCCTTTGATTTCATCCTTCTCACTGTAGTCCCTGAAATGAAAAGAGAGATAATGCTTAATATGCTTGTTGATAGACCAAAAACACAGGACCAGTGGTTGAAAGGATGCTCCATTGCCGAGATCTCAAATTAAGGCTGGTTAATATCAACAAAACATTCGCCACAAAAATGTGGAATTGCACACCAAGCTCCCTAGCAAAGCTGAAAAAAAGTGCAATCCGGTTATCATAGACACTAAAACTAAGACTATATTAAGACTAAATCAGCTATACCATTCCATAACTGCATGAAGAGTTGCGCTCGAACTCGGATGGCATACTGATTCTCAAGGGCAGGGAAAATTTAATTAATGTCCAGACAGAGCCATTCTTTAACCTCAAGCAACACAGCTTATGAAAAAATATATTCAAATGTATAGCTCACTGTCACTAGCAACACAGAACAAAATGGGGTGCCAATAAGTAATAAAGTAATTAATCAAGTAAAATACTGCCTTCCATTAATTTGAAAGGCTCTCGGTTATGAGACAAGAATGGCCTGAATAAATATCCAGGATATATATTCACTGCAAACTCAAACTCATTGAGATGCTAGATCAAGAACAGAAGCTGGAACTGTATGACCGGAGACCAAATCGAGTTTTTACTGGCACCTGAAAAAGGAAGTAGCCTTAGAAGCTAGATTCAGGAAAATCTAGGAAAAATGGCATTTGCACAAAGAACCTCTGTGCCAGATTTTCCAATTTAGTAAGTAGAAAGTCATTTGTAAAAGAAATGTTATCAATGCCACTGTACTTCACATTCTTTTTACTTCTTTCTTCTTGGACAGTTTCATTATACGTAAAGTAATTGCAACGTCTATATGGGGCTTTCATGTCCAAATGTCTAAACTGCTTTCAGATGAACCATGAGTCATTTTCTTAAGACAGAAACCTTAAGTGAAAAGAATGCCTTGATTAAAAAACTACTTTAATTACACAGATCAAGACATCTCCTTTGTAATGCCCCTGCCATTGTGAGATCAGGACTGGCATGTTTCACATTAGCTAAAAGTGATCGCAAGTGTCATAATGCATTCACAAAGCCTCACGCTATGTGCCACCATGGGCTTCACAATACTACTTTGTACACTCATATGAATACAAGCAGAATTCATTTGACAGAAAGTCTATGAGATATATGAAATACTCTTATGTAACTTCCATGGTGGTGCTGTTTGAATGGGTGGTATTGGTGCAGTACGACAGTGTTTGACACGCACACTTGTGTGATGTCCATGGTGAAGGTTCCAGACCAGGGTTGCAGAAGAAGGAAGGCTTTCAGTGTGAGAGCTGCTCGAGGGAGCAGTAGGTATGGACACCACACTGGATCTGGGGGGAGGGAGCAGCATATGTTAGAAAATGAGAAAGAGGCAGACTGGCAGCTACTGAGAAATGACATTAGCAGGCATTACTGTATTAAGATTATAGAACCAGACTTAGTTCAATACAAACTCAATCACTCCCTTAATACACATCCACACACACACACCCACGTCCACATGCACACCCACATACCCACCTGTTAGGTCCTGCTCATCCATCCGGTAGCTTGCTGACTTCATGGCCATCTCCAGCACGCGCACACAGCCATCGTCCGAGGCCAGCACCACCTTGTCCGAGGTGCACCAATCGATGTCCAGAATACGGTAGGTCACGTTCCGGCCCACTCTAATGCTGCTTACCATCTGCACCTGCTCGTGTGTGTGTTTGTATTTGGGAGAACAAGATGGACAATTCATCAAAAATAATTCTCTCCAAAATGATTCCCTAATATGGGGGAAAGCAGTTGACATTTGCAACATGCTTCCCTTAAGCATGCCTCAATCTAATGCCATCAGGTAATGGTTGTTTGAAATTTGCTGGCAATATTGTCATGGAAACAACAAAACGCATCAGCATTTTAGGCTGTCAAGTAGTATCCATGGTTCAAATCTACATCATTATTACTGAAACAAAGACAGCAGATATTAGATGAGGAAGTGAATCTTTTGATTAAGGTGGCCATCAGGACTCTAGTGTGGAAACGCTGGATAGAACTGCATCTGTCCAGAAGCCAGTGAGAATCATTGAGATAGGTTTCTTTAATAAAAGCTGATGATCCATGGTCAACAGACACACACTCCAGTTACTCACCCTGCATTATTCAGTGTGCTTTAAGCAAGCTGATGGATTGGGTAGGGTTGGGAGGGGGGGTTTGTGTGTGGAGAGAAGACAGCACTGTCAAGAATGCAGTGATGTGTTTCTGCACTCTGTACAGCACTGTATGTGCATGTGTCTGTGTGTGTGTGTGTGTGTGTGTGTGTGTGTATATGTGTATGTGAGAGAGAGAGAGAGAGAGAGAGAGAGAGAGAGAGAGAGAGAGAGAGAGAGAGAGAGAGAGAGAGAGAGAGAATATGCAGTATGGTAGTATATTTCTAGCTCAGATATTTCTACAAATCATCGAAGTCTGACACAGTTGTTGCAACAGTCTGCTCCAAAGTGCAGCTGCTGTATGATAAATCTGATGAGACCTTTTCAATTATAAGTCACATTGCGTGTTTGACCTCTCCCAGCACAATTACACTGCAAGTCACACCTTTCTGTTGAGGACTTTGAGTGACAAGATTGAATCAAATCAGTTAACCCTTGAAATGTTACATCTTAAAAACAACTCATGACATTGATTTTGTACCTTCCCCCCCAAAAATCCCTCATAATGCTATGATCACCTCTACACCTATAAGCCTTTCTCCACTTCAGAGGAGTTCTAAGCAGTAAAGAGAGATCCACTTTCATTCATGAGCTTGCTTTTAACCACACAACACTTTGAGTCTTAAGTTGCCTCCTAGCAAAAGATCTAACACACCAGAGAAGCAAAAGAAGAGAGTGATATGGAAGGCTTTCTCAGGAAAACTGAGAAATTCAATTAAATAAATAATGACACACAACCCCTAACAGGCTACAAAAGCAAAATGTCTCCAGAAAAGTTGAAAAAGAAAACTCCCAATATAAAATACACATGCCCTCTTCCTAAGCTGCATACAGTAAGATAAATGCCTTTTTTTGCAAGAGGTTCAAATGCTCTACACTAAATAATGCAATACACACGGAACTATTTATTTATTTAATGAAAAATAAGATGTAGCGGTCTGGTGAACATAAAGAAATCCACTGACTACATGTGAAAAATGCAACAAGTTAAAAATAAATAAAAAGTAATGGAGTGATAATGTTAACTGGCCCCAGCTAAGATTAATTAATTAAGGTGTTAATACTGCTGTAGTAAAATGCAGGTGTGCCTTCTGTGTGCGTGCAGTAAAACTGAAGGTCACCTCTTTGGTGTCCCACACGTCGACGCCATCAGTGTACATAACCAAGAGCTTCTGGTTACCCTTCCCTGGGGCAAAGCGGATCTTCTTCACCCAGCCACGATGTGTGGGGAAACCCCTACAATGAGAATAAGGTGTAGGCCTAGCTCATATTGACAGAATCATATTGACAGACACCCCTGAATTTCCTTGAAAAAAGGCCCCATTTCAAGTTATTTTCAATCCATCTTTAAGTGCACGAAACACCCAATGGGTTTGCATGAGCGATGAGAATAGGTTACAGGAATGGGAGCATTAGGTCTTACACATGCAAGAAAAATGGAGGCGTACCCATACCTGCTGAGACGGGCCTTCAGATCCCAGAAGTTCAGGTTTCCATCCACATCTCCCAGAACCAGAGTGTCTCCCTTCCATGCAATGCAGGCAATGCTACCCATACTGCCCTGCAACAGAGCAGATAAACTTCAGTCGAGAGCCTCTGGCAATATTCATGCCAAAACCCTGGTCTCCACATGAGGGCGCTGTACGTGGGAGCCACCCATTTTGACACATTTGCAAGGCACCTACCTGTCGCTTTCTAAGTACGGGAGACAAAGGGCACAAAACCCTGCAGCCTGGGCGGGCTAACGTCACGCCAAGCTGGGTTTTTAATCTCTTTTGGATGGCAGGACCACCGAAGCGCATGCCAGCGGGTTTGTCTGTATGTTTCTTACTGCCATCAGTCTCTAAGGGAAGAAAGACTAATGCACATAGCCAGGCAACAGCTTGCCTCCTTTTCCTTCCATGCACTCATCATCGCACGTAAACAAAACCCGCGTCATGCCACGGTGCAGTCAGATGGCTGAAAGTCTGCTCCAAGGATCTTGATTCTTAAATCTATTAACCACTGCATATGTGCAGACATGTGTCTGAATATCAGATTGTTTCCAGTCTGTACCAAGGCACTGTTGCTACTAGCAGTAATGACAATGCACTCTAACGGATCGAAGGCCATTTTAAAAGGTTTTTTGTATAAGCAATTTATTTAAACAACACTTTGACTAATAGCTTAACAGCCATCATTAAAATAGTTAAGTCAAAGGTCTTGGTAACTGTCCTGGGTTCTGTAGTCATCCACTAGACATTTCAACGTGGTCCAGATGTGGTAATTAATAAGAAAACAGACTGCTGTGCCTGATAATTCTTCTGCATGTGCTTTCAGCAGATAGAAGGGTAGGATAAGGATTAAGTCCACAGGTGTGAGATTGAAGGGACGTGGTGGACTCCTTTGGGGGTGGAGTCTGGTAGGAGTCAGCAGGACATAGAAAACCAATTACAGCAGCTTTTCAGCTGACGTACTAAAGGACGAAGCCTGACTGAGGTATAAGAAGATCCAGTTTGTCCTCAATTTACATTAGGTGTCCATAGGAGCTATGGAAGATAAGAGGCACACACTTGCTCAGACACACCCACCCCTGCTGAGACCAACCCACCCCCCAAGCACAAACCCACCCTGTGCACACACCCACACATTCTGGCCAGTATTCATTAAGATAATAAATATAAATCAAAGTCATGCAAGAAGTGTATGGCAGTACAATATGATAGTAGCTGCATATTCACACTGTAATTAGCAAAAATATTGATTAAGACCTTTATCATCTATCATCTCTTATTGCAACTCTATTTTCAATGGTCTCTCTTCAGTAGTTACATTTCTTAGCCATCCTCAGTAAATGCAAAATTCAGCAGTCTGAATCCCTGTGTTTACCTCATAACCATCACACGTTACCCCAGCTTTATTTCAGCCTTGCTGGTTTCCGATTTCCATCCGTATTGAGCGCAAACATCTCCTCCTAACCTCTAAAGCACTTCATAGTCTCACCCCTACACACTTTACTGAACTCTTCCATGCCCATAGTCCCCCTCTCTCCCCAAGCTCTTCTAGGAACAGACTTCTTGCTGTCCCCTGGCAGCACACTTGCGTCAGTGGATGACGGGTCATGCAGCGCTGTGGCTCGACAGCTCTGGAACTCTGGACAGCCGTGATCTCTTCATGACTGCTCCTCCAGTTTAGCCTCTTTCAATTCAACAAGCTTCCTCTCTGCTGTACACCAATTCTTCCTCCCCTGGGTCTGTTTTCTTGTGTTTGGCAAAGGCTTAATTTAAATAGATCACAGATAAATTATTATTGTTGTTATTATTATTATTATTATTATTATTATACTAAACATACATGAGACACTGTAGGATCTTTCTTTGAGGTGCTTATCTGTGCATGCATTGTCATTTTCGGGATACTTGAGATGAGAGGCGTTCAATTCCACTCCCCTGTTGCCTGCATGCTTTGCTGGATGTAAAATATGCACTAGCCTTGGTCTGGCTAGGACATCCTCTTGTTCTTTCTGATGAGCTGCAGCATTTCGGATTCCTGTCTTGGCTGCCTGCCATCACAGCACCCAGAGATGCCGGCACGGCTTTTAGTAATCCTTCACTTAAGTCTAGCACTAGATTGTTCAATCTGGACCTCGGACGCTACCAGCAACCACAGCGATACCTGTTTTGGGGCTTTTATTTCCAGTTCAGGACCATGGTTCTTTAGCCCCTTATAACTGGTCTTTGCTGATTATGCAGACATGCACAGTGCACATTTAGGTGTGCAGGATTTCTTTAAGATATTCCAAATGTTTGGTTCTGGTAAACCCAATATTTGTCAGTATTTTCCCAAATCTTTCTATTAGTTTATGCATACTGACAAGCACAATGAGACTTGGTGCCAGAAAGCTGAAGCTTGCTGTTGCCAGTGGGTTTGGTCTGGGTCCAATGTTTTCCCTCAAATAAAAATCAGCAAACAAACAATAGTGTCATTCATTTTAGTCTTTTCAACTGAGCCCCTGCTGCTTCAATGTACAATAGAGGGGGTAAAATGACTTTACTTCACAGTGCCAACATTTATACATAACAGGTGCAGAAAGTAGCATTTTTATCAATCTAAATGTATTATCAAATGTGCAGCAAATTGGCTTCGCTAAATAATTGCTTAAAATAAACTGAATGCTGTTGGTTTGCCAAAGTTTGGGGGAGGTTATTGTGGCAATGCAATTATGTATTCATTAGCCTGGTGCAGCTTAGAACACTGGGTCAGTTTAAGCAGTGGTTAAACGCAAGGCAGTTTACTGAAAGGACACAATGTACATTCCCTTAGCAAAGCTACTGTACCTACTGTGATCTACTGCCATCCATTCATTTATAAAAACCATCTAAAATGTTAAGAGCATCAGTAGATAAAACAAGCAAACACTCCCTTAGTTTTAGGGAAACTGGAGTAGCCTAGTAAACTGGTTTTAGACTAGTCAGGTTTAATGACTTCTAATGAGTTAACTTGCTAATATCATACAGTACATTTTTCCTTATGAACCTGAAGTCAAAGGGGACAATCTGAACATACAATTAACACAATCAGCGTCTCTTCAACTGCCAGCCTGAACTCAAAGCTACCTAAAGCTATCTAATCAGTTGTAAAAGGCAAGAACTTAATCTCACACTCACTAATGTGAAAAATTCTCTCAAAGCTAGACTACTACAAATCGCTACTTGCTGGTCAACCTCTAAGAGCCCTCAAACCTCTTCAACTTGTCCAGAATGCAGCAGCACGACTGGTCTTCAATCTTTCGAATTTCACACGTTACTTCACTGCTGTGCTCCCTTCCAGTAGCTGCACGCATCAGATTTAAAACCTTGATGCATGCCTGCAACGCCAAAAATGGACCAGCCCCTTCATACATGAGGTCAATGGTCAAAGCCCGATCTGTACCTCCGTACTTCGAACCTCAAGTACTGCTCGACTTGAAATACCTTGCTTCAGGTCTCATGAAAGACAAGCATCAAGACTATTTTCTGTCCTGGCTCCAAGATGGTGGAATGAAATTCCACTTGCTGTCCAGAAAGCAGAGTCCCTTGCAGTTTTCAAACGCAGACTGAAGACCAATCTATTCATGGAATATTTAAATGACAACTGACCCTGCTCCCATATTGACTGATTAAATTAGTACTTATTGTAGGGTATTGTTTATTACACTGATGTTGTTTAACAAACTCTAGCACTTATTGTTTAAGAGAGACCTTATGTATTTTGTGCTTCTAGGCATCAGGAGTGATCCCTGTATTTCTACAGTATTCTAGATCATTGGTATATTGGACTCTAACCTGCCGTAACAGCTAGGATGTATTCTATGAGGAAATGACAAAGCACTTTTGTAAGTCGTTCTGGATAAGAACGTCTGCTAAATGTCATAAATATAAATGTAAATGTAAATGAATTCACTGAATGCCTGTGTCTGCAAATAAGCTGCACCTTTTTTTGGGAGGAAAAAGAAAAAGATATCTCTTAATTTTGGACAGTATGAAAGTCATGAAAGAAAAGCAAAAAAAGATGATCATCAAAGAATGAGTGATAGCAAGACAATGACTAACAAAAAAAACTGTGATAAAGCAAGGGAAAGTCTTTTTGGAACAGGAACTGCAGAATTCAGCAACAGTGGAAATGAGATGCTCAAACACAGAGACAGAAATGTGGGAAGGAGAATGAAGGCGTAAAGGGCACATAATTTATCGAGGTGATAAGTGAAGAAAACTAAAGTAAGAGAAAGTGAGAGAGTGGGCGAGTCACAGCAGAGGGGGAGTGTTATGAAGAGTGTGATAATGCCTGTCTCTCAGACTTGGAAGTGACACTAAAATAAATCTATTGCTGGATACATGCAATCACACAGAGACACAGGAGCACACACAAACACACACAACAAAAATCTACAAAATGAGTGAGGTAATTTTGTCTCGTTCCAACTGCCAGTACTGACCCTGTTAAAAAAACCTCGTGGAAGACTGATCATCATGTCAGTTGTCTCTAGGTAAAATTTCCATTTCAAATGGTGGTCTAACCCAGATATCTAACACAATGGGCCTAGTTGTTGAAGTGTTTTTATTTTTCTTTTTCTTCACATGGAGGTTTGTTATGTGCACATATTCAGTCAGCGACATCAACCCTAATAAACTGTCTGAATATGGGCATTATGTCCATACTTCACCTGCCATGTTTAATTCAGCTGGCAGAAAGAGACAGAGACGTGGCTAACTGGCACTTAAAACAGAAGAGCAGACAAACAATCAGCCTTTCGTCCTCCTGTAACTGCCTGACAAGAAAGATAAGGATCAAAGGGGAGTGAGTGGAAAAAGGCCTTAAGGGAGGACCAAGAAAGGTTAGAGCTTCTGAAGCCAGGACACAAAAAAGAGGGCACAGGGGCAGCAACTAGAACACGAAGAGCAAAGTGTGTGTGTGTGAGGGTGTGCATGTGTGTCTGGGCTCACATCAGGGGGGATGCGTGCTCCATCCTTCACAGTGTTGCCTTCCACGGTGATGTGGTAGACCTGGCCGTCTGTGTCAGTAAACACAAAGTGCTCCCGGGCCGAGATGCCCTGACTCGTCTCTGCTTTGCTCTCGGCATCCTGCAGCAGACTGAAATACACAGACAAACAGAGATGCCGTTCTTACATTCACGAATGAACAACACAATGGGATTCAGAGATAGCAGCACCACATGGCAGCAGGGATCTGACAGGACATGGTAGGTAGTGATAACCCGTGGTGTGACCTTGGAATGACCTTTGGGCTCACGGTCACACCTGATGACGGAGGACTCAACGCTGCTCTGCTCGGCATCCGACAGTGTGGTCTGCCTGGCCATGGCTTCTCGGGCTGCGAGCTGCTTCTTCTTCAGACTTTTTAGGTTGTGAGAGGGAGACCATTCCTACACACACACCCCACATAGAAATGAGCTAATGACTGCAATGCAGATTTTATACTGCATATGTAGAAATATCCCCTGATAGGTAATCGACAAGGTCAATTTTATTTCAGTTCATTGGACTCAAATGTGCTTTCGATTTGGCCAATGTGTTGCAATTTGTGTCACAAATGACATTTACTGATATGTGCTAAATAAATAAATAAATAAATAAATAATTATAACAGTTCATTTAGACATGTCACACACTCACATGTACACACACTTGGAGTCTCACACAAACCTACATGTTTTTGGGACATTTTTACAGTTTATAATTTTGTATACATAATATTACACATTACGGACATGGTCCTTAGGTTATATGCGTATTTTTCCTGAAACAGGTCTCCAGACAGCAACAGCTGTGAATATGAGAAGGTTGTTATCAGTTGGGCATGTTTTCTTTTGTTTTTTTTACTTTTGTTTTCTCGTCTATAACAACTGTGAGTCTATCTAGTTTTGTTTTATTCTATCTGCAAGTTTATTTAGATTTATGTGCTACAAATGATCATCTCTTCAAGTTTCTACATATATAAAATGCACACACGTGTGACATGCACACGCATGCGAGCATGTGTACATGCTCGCATTCATATATGCGCACACAGACATGGTAGGGTGGGTTGTAATTCAGCCAGTGATCATTTGAGGCTGGTGTTTTAGATATTTACCCAGAGGGTGCAATCAATGTGGTAATGAGTTGGCTGAGGGACCTGGGGAAAGCCATGTATTATTACCATTATTGTGTGGCTTATTTGCTTGCCTTCAGTAGCGGTGTTATGCTGTTTACTGGCCCCGTAGACAACAGCTCTCTCCTATTTATGAGCTTTCCTGCCCGATAATGAAGTTGGCCTCTTTGCTGAGTGAGGCCAAGTTACCAGACTAATTTCTCAATTTAGGAAGAAGTTGATATTAAGAACGATACACGCTGTGAGCATGTGTGAACACAAAGAAGCACACACATGCTCACCTCTCATGCACGTGTACACACATGCACAACCACCCTCCAAGACTAATGCCATCAAAATGACCCTAGGCCAATACGAACAGCACATGACATGATGCAAAATCTGTTCCAGGACACTTGAGGAAAATAATCTATTTGAAATTAACATTTAATGGGTGTAAAGTAGACAACAAGTTGACTAGTAAATTGATATTGGAACAGTATTTAAAGATGGTGGCAATATCAATTTTTAATGAAAGAAGGAATTTCTCTCAGAAAATACTTCAAAAATGTATTATTAAAGTTAGCACTTATGTAGCTATCTAAATAAAAGTATTACAGGGACCCGACCCACTGGACTGAATTAGACAACGTGTACAATAAAAGTTGAGTGATAGCTTCTACCACTGCTCAAAAGGGAACACTTAGTTATCCCAGAACATCAGGGATATCAGTTTGTCCAGTTCACCTGCTTTAGTGCAAATGAAAGTGAGAACAGATGCACTGGAAAGGCAATAGCAAGACACCTCCCAAAAGGGAATGGTTTTGCAGGTGACTGTTATAGACAATTATTCTCTCCTTATCCTGACTGATTCTTCTTAACTGTCTGCAGTTTTTTTTCTAGTACCCTACTGGTACTAGACTACTGGTAGCATGAGGCGGTATCTGGAGCCCATTCAGGCTGCACAGCTTGTCTAGGATGGCGCATCAATATGTGCTGTTGCAAGAAGCTTTGCTGTGTCTCCCAGGTCCATTACACAAGGAGAGCTGAACAGGGCTGTGGAAGGACATCAAGTAAAGTCACGTCAAATTTATTTATATAGTGCTTTTTATAAACACATATCATCACAATGCAGCTTTACAAATGTATGGGTCCAGATCCCTAATGAGCAAGCCAAGGGTGACGGGGGCAAGGAAAAACTCCCTAGGCATCAACCCAGAAGCAGGACCAGCATCTACTTCTTCGTGTGAGGAGGAACTAGAGGAGCACTGCCAGAGCCCTACAGAATGACGTCCCGTGGGCTACTGGTATGCATGATTCTGACCGAACTGTCAGTAACACTAGGGTGGCATGAGAGCCTGATGTCCTCTAGTGGGACCTGTGCTCACAGCCCAGCACTGTGCAGCTCGACTGGCCTTCGCCAGAGAAAACCATAATTGGCAGGGCCATCATTGGCACGCTGTTCTCTTCAGAGATAAGAGCAGGTTCACACTGAGAACATTTGACGGACGTGAAGGAATCTGGAGACACCATTGTGAGATGTGTGCAGGAACAGGAATATGGGGG